>NC_083713.1:53810000-53815000 GCF_033118175.1 Dama dama
TTCATGGAAGGTTTGGGAAAGGAGGAGGTTTAATTTTGTCCACTATAAAAGCTAAAAGTGTCTTTTAGTTAGTATCTATTGATGTATCTTAGAAAAATGTACAGTTACAGACCTTAGGGTGGGGCAACTATGAAACAATCAGAGAAAATTGTTATAGTTTTTCTACTTCATGTTTATTTTTTACAAAACATTCCAACATACCCTGGCAGTTACTGACTTTACACCTTTTATGGGCTTTGAAAGTTGTGTAACCTTTTCAGAGGAAGGTGATAGACACAATATCTATTTACACAAGGACACATTTCCCCTTTCTTTATATTCGGTTTATTCAAGGTTTTATTTCCAAGGTCTTATTACTATAAAACTTAAAGCTAGACAAGGTCTGCCCTCATGTCAGATAAAAAAATACCAAAACAATTTTGATGGCTTAGAGGCTTATTATTTCATACTTCCAGGTCCTAAATAAATTACAGTTATTTTCACATTCCTCTTGAATATCCTTCAGGCATGATAATCAGCATACTTTTCTGTATAATTTCTTGATATTTTCTTTTTGATTGTTGATATAAAGCAGATTGTTGAATGAGCATGGATTCTAGTGATTAGAGAATCTTCTAAAAATCTTTATTTCCTTGTGACATATTGTTGGGAGACATAGTCACTTGATGGATTAATAAAACATTGTGGAATTGCTGGCAAATAAATACATAACGCATAGGAAAATATTTGTGTATAGCAATTGTTAGGTGGTCTTCCCTCAATGTGCCATCACACTGGGCTTGCTTCTGAAGTTGCTGGTAGACTTTTTCAGTCATTGAAGGGAATGACTTGTGTTCTGGAGTATAGATTAGCTAAGTATTATATCCCTAGAGCATAAGCATATGATAGATGTAGAGAGAAAGTGAAGCTGAGAATATTGCTAGAGGACAGAAATTACAACTACAAAAACTCACTAAATGAAAGAAGGGGAAAGAGCCATGTGTGATTCAAACATTAATGCAATGAGTAGTTTCCTTTGGTGGGAGTTAAATAAGATAATCAAAACCATTATGAGTTCTAGATACATAAGAAAACCCTAATATGCTTGTTTTTATAAAAAACAACAACAATAAAACAGATACTAAGTCTTTGGGTAAGCATAAATTTCACTTAGAACATTGTGACCTAGGAATATGGTGTCTTCTTGAAAGATAACAATTCTGTGTGAATTCTCTGACCAATACTGTTTTTATGATAGTTTGGAGAAGGGAGGATCCTTTAGTTTTTATCTGCAATTACCTTTATACTTCCTTTATAAGGAAGAGGTTTGGAGAGGAAAATTGTATAACTTATGTGTTATTATCTGCATGTGGGAACTTATGTGGAGTCCCAGCAAATTTCTGGAAATTTTAACCATTTTTTAAAATCTCTAACATAAAACTGCAAAGTGCTTTCAGGTACAGAGAATCTGCTAGCATTTCTAGAGGGGATGAGAGGTTATAGTCATCCCAAGATGATCCTATAATAGGAAGTTGGTGGAGTCTCAGAACTTGCCCTTCCCACTGGGGCCACTGCACTGCAGAATTTCCTCTCTCATTTCACTTAATATGCATATTTTTTACATAGCTAATCTGAAATGGAAACATTTTTATCCCTATATTCAAAACTGCTTTTGTTTTATCAGCTGACATTTTACAACTCATTAATTTATAATGCGGATTTAATGCCTTTGAATGTTCCTGGGATAAAAAATTAAAGTGACCAAGCTAGTTTGTATAAAGGCTGACTGTAGTATGTTCATAGTAGTTCTTTTATATCAGTGTTTTGTACTGGAGAGCACATTCCATGGGAATATTTCAAACTGGCATGGTCCCTTCCTCTAGCATTACTTAATCTTGCATCCCCAAGTGATAAAGTTATTCCCATTTTTAAATAGTGAAATTAAGGCTCTTGCATTTCAGCGACACATATACAAATTCAGAAGAAAAAAAAAATCTCTTTTTGAATTTGCTTTGCATTGTTGTGTCTGTCATGAGACCCCCGCCTCCCCCTTATTAAATGAGAAGTTGAACATTGATTGAGTCATGTGATCTTTACCTGTCCAAGTGCAGAGGAGACAAGTGAGCTGTGATAAAGAAGGGGTATCAAGGATAAATCTTCTCTGGAAAAACAAGTTGCTGGATAAAAATCCTTAAAGAAGACCTGCAATCTGTTTTTAGTAGCATAGTACCTGGGAATCAAATTTTAGGGGGGAAAGGAAGGAATAAAAAGCCAGTGTTCAAGTGAAGAGTCTTAGAACATCCCCCAACACTTACCACACATAAAGACATTCTAAGAAAGCAACTAAACCATAACCCAGTGGCGCAAATAGAAATGTTCTCCAAACATCTAAGAGATTTAGAAAACCAAATGACTCAGAAAATTCCAAAGGACTTCTTTTAAAGTTTAAGCCATATTATCAGAAGAAACATTTCTAAAATGAGGTTGTATGTCTGTCTCATGCATTAGCTGAAGTATGAAGCTTACACTCTCCTATTATGGACCTCTTACTTGACACTTTTGCAAATCAACTTTTAAAAATTACTATTTTTTTTTTTTTTGCCACACCATGTGGCATACAGGATCTTTATTCCCTAACCAGGGATTGAACCCATGCTCCATGCATTGGGAGTATAGAGTCTTAACCACTGGACCACTAGGGAAGCCCCTGCAAATCAATCTTAAAGTGAAGGACCAACAGCAGAACTGACTGGCACACATTCAGATCTTCATGTATCATTCAGAGCTACCACATAGCTCAGCTCAGACAAGACACTGGAGCCATGGTCCAATCTTTATTATTTTGGCAGTTGTCAGTGTTTTATGCTCCACAAACTGCAATCACACAAGCAATTTTGTAGGCTTCTTGTGGCAGCCTCACAGACAGGGAGCCCCTTATCGTTGTTTTTTCCCATTTATACGAAGTTTCCTTGGATGTTAGACCAAGGCCACACAGCTGGTTATATGTTGGGATTGGGACAAGAAGACAGGTCTTCAAGCTTGTAATTCTGGGAACTGCCGCTTTATTTCTATTGTTTTCAAAGTATTGTGGGAAACATGGGTGTATTGTTAGATTCTGGTAATTGATCAAATTGGTATGCTTCTATAACTCCAATTAAAGGGATCCATGAAAGTAACCATCATCAAAGCAATTTAAAATTAAGTGACAATTTTCATTTGGGGGCATAAAACCGCCCCAAGTCCCAGGGATTTCCATTCCTTTACTCGGATTGTGTGGAGTTTAAATTTAGATTGCATTCTTCTTGGAGAGTGTGTATTATTCTGTATATTTCCATGTGGCTGTAGTGTGCTGGAACTGTGCTTTTAGCCTCCAGCTTTGCCACCAGCTGGCTGCAGGGCCCTGGATGAGTCATCTGACCTCATTGTACCTGTAAAACTTCCTTGGTCCAGGGTTGACCTCAAGTGTCCTTCTAGCACTACAATTCTATAATGCTATGTCTCCAAATATTGGGTTGGCCAAAAAGTTCATTTGGATATTTCAGTAACATCTTGCAAAAAACCCGAACAAAGTATTTGGCCACCCAACAGACAGGAAGCTTCCTGAGGTAAGAATAGCGCATCCCTGTATCCTCTGGACTCAACACTTTGCAGGTATTATATAAATATTTGATGACGGCATCGGAAGACTTATTGGCACACTTAGCTTGAGTGAAGTTATAGAAAATCATTATTGACCTGACCGCCTTATTAACAATTAACTTTCTATAATCTGCATATGTAATTTTCCTTTCCGTCCATGAAATGTCTGCTTCTGGTGAAGATGAAGTATTGCCCCTTCATATCAGTTCTTTGGCATGTTAATACATTAGCAACTGATATCTTATTTGTACTATAACTGACAGAATAATGTGGAGAAAGCATATAAGTATGAAAAGGGTTAGTTAGGTAACATTGTACAGGGCATCTTCAAAACAACAGTTCTGGTATTTCAAATGTCAAGCTAATTATCAGCAATGTTTAAATGCTATGATAGGCCATTTTTGCAAATGCTGGAATTTTCCGTCAGGTATGGACATTATAAAAATGTCACGTTTGGCTACTATTCTGTTACATGTCACCAGAATACAAAAATCTGAAAAAAGTTGTATCAACAGACAATAAAGAGAAACCATTATTTGTTTTGCATATGATTTGTAAAATTAATTGGCCTGGTGATAAAATTTAGAGTATTGTTTACTTAGAAGGAAGAATAGGGAGGATTTAATGCAATCTGGTGAGGTGAAAAGAATGCTTATTATGGATAAACTATG
Organism: Dama dama; assembly: GCF_033118175.1. Lineage (NCBI taxonomy): Eukaryota > Metazoa > Chordata > Mammalia > Artiodactyla > Cervidae > Dama > Dama dama. The sequence goes on from NC_083713.1 coordinate 53,814,290, forward strand.
AAGCCTTTTAAATACAGGTTTTTAGTAATGCACATTCAGATATATCTTTCCAGGCCCATTTGCTATAAAGCAAATTTAAGTATCAGCTTTATACCCTTTGGTAACCCCATATTACACATACAGTTTTAGAGAAAATGAAACTTTAATATGATTCCACATAAAATGGGGAGCCATGCCAATAATTCATATGCACTTCATATGCAAATAGTTTTATCTTATCCATCAATTATCATGTAAACATAGTATCACATGGCAAATTTCCCTGTAATACAGTACAGTACCTGTGTATAATTATGGGTGCATTTTGCCAATGCAACTGTTACACAGAATTGTAATTAATTCCTCTGAAGATTACTAGGAGAGTTTTGGATACTGCTGCTGTTTTTGGACATTTATTACTGCTCTTTAGTTGGCTTTTTGCTGTGCCTCAGAGACAGATGTAAAATTAGTGTCTATTTTGAGCCAGCAAACAGTACATCTTTCCTCTTGTTTATTGAATTGCAGAAAGGAATTCTTTGCGCTCCCACTTCTTTGTGGTTTTGAAGTAACTGTCTGTTTTTCTGCCAGCCATGTAGCTCTAATACATGTATAAAATTTTGCTGAGACTTGTGCAAGGGGTGGTTTATTTGGCCTAAAGTAAGGACCAACTAGAACTTCATTACACTATGTAGGTGGCTCTATGCTTTTGAATGTTGAATAAAAAATATGTTT
>NC_083713.1:53820000-53857500 GCF_033118175.1 Dama dama
AGTAGTCTGTGATCATGGCAGTTTTTTTGCATTGGTCGTGGATCATAATTCTGAATGTTTTAATATACAATCATCCATATGAATGCATTAGAGACTCTATTATCACCTGTAGTTAATGGTGCCTGTGATACAAATGAACAGGCTGCTCTTTGCTCTTACCTTTATGGTAAATAAACTAGCATTCTGGAGTCACAATAATTAAATAAAATGTAAATCCCTAATCTCATTTGGCTATTTGGACCAAGAAAGTTACCCGGCTATTACCTGTCTGGTTCTAATGATTAGTAATGATTTATTGTTCTTTTTTTTTTTTATTGTTCCAAAAGTGCTCTGATGTGGTGCCTTGATGTCTAATGAAAAGAAATTGGTCTTAAAAAGCTACTCATTGTTTATCCTGCCTCTTAGATAACACATTTTTCTTCTGATAAAATATTTTTCTTATTTATTGTTCGAAACACACAATATAGACAATAATTCTAATTCGGGTGCTGTTTTATTTAGTAGTGTTTTATCCCTGGTGCCTGCCTGTCTGCCACCATACCTCGGCACATAGCTTTACTCTGAGATAAGCCCCCTCTCCTGTGCTGGCTCTCCCCTGCTTTCTGTAATTTGTCTGCAGGATGCAGGTTTTCCACTGAAGAACGCAGTGGAGTTCTTACTGTGCCTTTCCGGTTCCAGCACAATCAAAGTTTTGTGTTTAGAATTGTCCTTGACATTCTTTCGTCCCACAATGGGGTGGACACAGTGTGCTGGAAGCCATGACATCATTATCATTGACACAGACTTAAATAAATCACCTGCATCTGGCCTCTTTCTGCTTATTCAAGGATTCTTCATCTTGTGGCAGAAAGTGCTCTTTATTTTCACAAACCTTCATCCCAAGGGTCTGGAAGATGCAAACTTTTACAAGTGCTTTAAAAACAAATATACTATGTGGTTTTAGATGCAGTATGCTGAGTAAGAAATGTCTTGGAAAATGTTTAAGGTTAGGCATGAAGCAAAAAGACAGCCAAGAGTGCCTTTCATTCAGAGGGGATACTCCTAACTTACATGATGATGTCCTTCTGAATATGGATTCCTGTGAAGCTTAATTAAATAGGCATATAAATAGCATTTCAAATACATACTTGAAAGGGCTTAGTGTTTCATTTTAATAAATTGAGCTTGATGTTCAAAAAACAAAAAGGTTGATGCTCAGTAAATTGAAGCAAAGTACATTCTGGGTAAAAATGACACCATCTCAGTTGCACAATCTTTGGTAAAAGAGGGTTGTAGCTAAAGTATTACTACAGAACGCAGGACACACTAGGTGCCAACTACACATGTGAATATGCAACGTTTAATCATTTGGGAAGCAACCACCCCCTGTAACTTCTCTTTACTTTTTCATAAGAAAATGACAATGAGGAAGGAAGTGCAGCAGAAATCTTGAACATTACCACTATTATGCAAAAAAAAAAAAAATGCTGTTAACTGTTTTCCCCTCAGTGACTTGATCTCTCAGATGGAAAACTTATGATTCTTCTGACTCTTGGCTACCAGAAATCACATGAGAGGAGCGAGGAAGAAAGACACAAAAGTTATATTTATATCTAATACTGAACTTCTCAGAAATACCTTAATTTAATTCCTTGCAGAGACTAATAAAAATATCAGATGAGGGAGCCTTTCAACCAATCAATTATGACAATTGACAATACAATATTGCTGTATATTGAACGCCTAAATGTTTTATGCAAAATGTCCCTGTGAAAAATGTTTCTTAAATAAGAAAGAAGTCCAGGGCCAAGACTGAATTTAAAGCGGTCATAGAATTTAAACAAATATCATTCAAATTATCTGACCAGTATTATGCCCAGGGGCATTATATTAGCCTAATTTATATATGTGTATTTTACCTTAAGAGGCTCATGATTTTTCAATTCTGATCCCATGAACAGATATGCTGCAGGATACTACTTATAAAACATATATTTTAATTTTGCTGTAACATTTGCTAGAATCTGTTTTTCTACCAAATAATTATGACTGAAATGTGATAAGCAAAAATGGTCAGGATAAATTTGGGAATTCACAGAGTCCTATTTATAAAGTTTCTCTTGTTTGAAACAAAATGATTATCACAGAGAGATATTTATCCTGGATCGTGTTTGATTCTCATTAGTATTGTTATTGTAAAATTACAACTTTTAAAATCCCATGTTAAATTTACTTCCTTGCAAGATTTTTAACTGTTAGCTGTCCTTCTCTGCCCTCACATATTCTTTAGTTTGGTAGGCAGAAAATTCGAGAGTTCTACTTTCTAGACTCTTCCCATTAAAGACATTACAATTTTAGAAAATTACCTTCTATCATTTATAGATCTTCAACTTCAGTGCTACATATTTTCATCTTCATCAGAACATTGAGCTGTTCTTACACGTATATGTTTTTCCTCAAAAATGACTATGATTCCCTACTGGGAAATAAATGGTAAGGAAGAAAGCTATTTATGGAGTGGTAAGGAAAGGAATAAAGAAAATATGTTTTAGAAGTTTATATAAGACAGTGAAACAGGTGTTTTCAGTACCTCTGGGATGCTTTTTTATAAACTGGGCATTTCAAGCTCTGGTATGTAGAATTAGGTTTTTTTTTTTTTAAATTTTGCTTGCATAGATTAGCACCATCATAGCTACTTCAAGGAGAGGAATAAAACATGAAAATAAAATAAGAAATTCTGACTTGCCTCTGGCCATCCAGCATTACCAGAGCTATAGCAGCCAGCGTGCCTTTTTGTCAGTGCAAATACTTAGTTGCTTTTGACTCTTATTGAAAAAATAATATCTTTCCCCCTGTTTGTCACTAGAACTGCCACCAGAAGAAAAGCCCTTCGTTTGCCCCAAATAAGCACCTCTGTTTTTCACAGCTTGCAGTAATGCTTAAAGTAAATAAGTTCTTGTGCGGCCAGCACCATTGGATTCATTCAATTGCCTGAACAAAGCTATTGTTTAGAGGTTTACAACAAGCCTTTTCTCTGTTTCCTTTAAAAGAATCTTCCTTGTTCCTGTGGTTGGCATGCTTAGTATAGTAAGCTTTTCTACAATTTTCAAATGCTAAAGAGAATTTTCCCCCACAGAAGAAATGAAGGAAGACTATGACACTATGGGGCCGGAAGCCACGATCCAGACCGCAGTTAACAATGGTACAGGTAAGTGAGTTTACCACGCCAAGGTCATGCTCGTCCTGCATCATGTGGACGCAGTGAGTCAGGGGCAGGAGCGTTGACCCATCCATTTGTATGTCCATGACTTAACAATTAAGTCAGACTTTTACAAGACTCTTGATGATTTCAAATCAGAATTCTCTATTTTGATATTTTATTCAGCAAATATATCTTTTATTCTTAAACCCCTAATTTGCCTGTGAAAGTTGAGAAAACTGAACTGGATTAAAAAAAAAAAAACAACTTTTCAAAGCATTAGTTAGGCAAACTTTTGATAGTAATTTTTATTTTAAAAGACTGCTTGAATATAATTTGAAAATTGTAATGTAATAGGCTCAGCAGTAAAGAATCTGCCTGTAATGCAGGAGACATGCGAGTTCTAGTCCTGGGTCAGGAAGATCCCCTGGAGGAGGAAATGGCAACCAGCTCCAGTATTCTTGCCGGGAAACCATCCCAGCCCCTGGGGTCATAAAGGGTTGGACACGACTGAGCACTTCCAGTCACCACTAATATTAGTCATTGAGATTCAAATGATATGGTGTAGTTTAGATTATAAAATGTTTTTGTAGAAAGACAAACCAAAATTCTGTGAGCATTCCTCACAAAACTTGATCGTCTGAATTCCTTTCTATTCTTTCTCCATTTTATTTCTCAGTACCTTCTAGTTCCCCTAAATAATATTTTCCAGGCAAATGTTTTAGAGAGAATAGAAAATTTATCTTCTTTTTTGATGAAGCTAAAAAATTGCAGTAATAGATAGTGCATTGGCTTGTTCTACTACTGCTATAGAACAGAGTTTCAGGACAATTGTGACATTTCATGTTCTGTCCCCAAAACTGAACAGCATCTCCCCTCACACCGTTGCGTGTCACTAGTGCAAATGTATACTGACTCATTATGTTTATCTCTTTTTTCCTAGATAAGGCTAAGTATGTTTTGTGTTTCAAACAATCCCTCATACTACCATGGCAAATATTACCATTGTGCCCAGTGTAAGTTAATCATCGAAAACAAAAGCAAAAAAAAAGAAAAAAAAGCACATAGCTATTTCCACTCAACTCACCAATGGAAAAAAGTCACAGTTTTAAGAAGCTTTAGAAATGTAAATAATTAAGATATTCATATCTCCCTTATGTTGAAACACATCACAATAGACGGTTCATGCTGTGCTTCTATTTAGAATGCTCTTATTAATAACTTACCAGGCAATAATTTGCATTCTTAGATGAAAAATAAGAGAAATAATAATTTCAAAAAACTATTGTAAATTTTCCTTCATTTGAATAATGTCGACATGAGGTACAAAAATGAAACTGTACACTATGGGATTATGGAGAAGGTATAGAATTAGGAACCTACAATCCTAATTTCTAGCTACACCTCTGACAATAACTAGACTGTGACCTTGGGCAGGTCAGCTACCCTTCTTGACGCTCGGTTTCCACATCTGAAAAATGAATAGGTTACATTGGTTTCTTGTTAAGAATATTTCTAGTTTTAATATTCTGTGTTGCAGTGGTACCATGACCAAGTAAAATAGAAACCAGGCAAAATAGCTTCATATTAGAGCATAATAATAAAGAGTTACCATAAATTAGATACTTTTTATAATGTCCCAACTCAGGGGATCAAAAATGGCTTTATCTTCCTGTTAAAGACAAATGTTAAATTTCAACCTCAAGCATAAATAAACTCTAATTTCATTAACTTTATAGGTGTTTAAAGTGTCACTAAAGTAAATTTATCCCACAGAATGACAATTTACTAGCTGTTTTATTCATTTGAAGTCTAAAGTGAGGTTAATAAAAATGCTTCCTATTCAGAAGATTTAAAAATCAATTTTGAATGTTCCTTCACCTACCCTTAAGATATCCTTTTTCCCATACCACTTATTATTACTTATAGTTCATATGTATTCAGTCAATAAATAAATTAATAAGTATTCATTCAGTGTCTTCTATCTATTCACTTTTGTGTGCACATATGGTAGAAGATAGGGCAGAAGTCTTAGATGTGACTGTTATTTAATTTGGAAGATGCGACTAATGCACAAGAAAAAAATAGTAAGTGATAAGTGAAAATATGTGACAAATATGCCACAAACAGTAAGAATCATAATTATTTCAAATTACAGAAATATGAGAGATTCTATGAGGTGAATATTCAGAAAAGATTTCTTGAAGAAGGTGAAATTCAGACTAAGTTCATCTTTAGTAGTCATGAAGGAGTGAGGAAGGCCTTTCTAGCAGGACAGGAGCATGTGGGCCAGAGGAAGCAAATTGTAATATCCATTCAGAGGATAGTGAGTAAGAAGATTTGGCTGAATCAGGGAGTTCTAGGAGGCAATTCATGGGAAATGATGCTGGACACGTAAGTTAAAAGTAAATGGAGAATGTAAAGCAACAGAGAAAAGAGTTCGGGGCATGTTTAAACTACCATGATTTCTGTGAATAAAAACTAGACTTTGAGAGACCAACTGAAAATCCTTGTAGTTATTCAGGTGTGAAGCGACAAAAAAAGCCTGTTCTCGAGTAGTGACAGTGGTGAAATTTGTAACCTAACTTTTTCACAACCAATAGATTTTCTGGGTAATGAAATCAAAATGACTTCAAGATTACACATCTGCATGTTTAGAACATGGCAAATACTATTTCTAGATAAACAAGAAAGAGACCCAGTTTTGAGAGAACTTGACCTTGTCTTTAGACAAGTATTTTTATATAAAATTTATATATACATATATGTATTCTTTGGAAATGAGGAATTGAAACCCAGGAAGTCAGGGTGAGAAAGATTTGAGAGCCATGTAGATATATTCAGATGGTATTTAACATCATGGGCTAAAACGTTTATGATTGAGAGTGTATTTATTGAAATTGGTAGAAAGCTGACGCCAGGGCTTCTGGTGGGTAAAAAGAAAAATCAAATTCATTAAAAGAAATAAGACTAAGAGATGGAAAAATATTAAATAGCCAGACAGCAAAGAAAGAAAGTTTGGAACATTTAAGATTCAAATGACTGCAACTGAAAGAATCCTGAGCAAATAATTGGAGTTGGTAATTTGGAATTTACTGGTGATCCTCTGTTTAGAACTCTGGCATTTTAGAGAATAAACACGTATTTCTTCCCAACCATAAGTTTACTTCTTATCCTTAGCATCGTTTTGGATGCTAAAACATGTAAATTGAAATAAGACATCTTTAATGGTTGAAGTTGCCTATTCATGGAGCATCTCTTTCTCCCCACCTAAGTCCTGCTGATTAAGATCAAGCTATTGGCAGACCTTCCTCTTTAGCTATCCAACTGTAGTGATATCTTCCTCCAGTGAACTCTTATAGAACAAATCAGTTAAACTTGTTGTAGATGCTATAGAGTGTCATTACTTAATGTGTTGTTTTTTCCAAATTAAATTGCAAACTCTGAGGATACGGATTGGTTTTAGACCACCATATAGTCTGTGAGACTGCCTTAAAATTAATAGTCTCAACAAACAGGTTTTTATTAAGAATGAGTATGAAATTCTTTTATATCAGGTACCATTTTTTCTTTTTTAATTAAAGCAGAACAAACAGACATTGGCATAGATAAATTTTAAACAGGTTAAGCACATTTTCTGATAAAAAGTGTTGTTATTAACTGGAGTAAGCTGTCAAGAGAAGACAAAGAAAATGTCTCTATTATTTCTGAATATTCAACACACAAATTTCATTCCTAACTGAAAGTAAGGAAAAGATCTCTGAATTTCCTACTCAAGTCTACAAATCTATTAAACAGTAGAATTTAACCAAGTTCATATCAGTGGATAGAGTAGTCTTTTAGAATTTAAAAGTAGCTCCTTCCTAGTATAGTCTGCTGAGTTTAAAGCTGTAAGGAGTAGTGGGAAGGACTTAGCTGAATTGAATCACAGAATTTGAAAATTGAAAGTTATACCACGGAACAATTCCTTGACTGTAATTTGATAGCTGAGGAAACTGTAGTGAAAAATGCCACATAGCTAACTAATACAGATTTGGGAATAAAATCTAACTCACCTCAGTTCAGTTCAGTCGCTCAGTCATGTCCAACTCTTTGCGACCCCATGAACTGCAGCATGCCAGGCCTCCCTCTCCATCACCAACTCCCAGAGTCCACCCAAACCCATTCCATCAAGTCGGTGATGTTATCCAACCATCTCATCCTCTGTCATCCCCTTCTCCTCCTGCCCTCAATCTTTCCCAACATCAGGGTCTTTTCAAATGAGTCAGCTCTTCGCGTCAGGTGGCCAAAATATTGGAGTTTCAGCTTCAACATCAGTCCTTCCAATGAACACCCAGGACTGATTTCCTTTAGGATGGACTGGTTGGATCTCCTTGCAGTCCAAGGGACTCTCAAGAGTCTTCTCCAACACCACAGTTCAAAAGCATCAATTCTTCAGTGCTCAGCTTTCTTTATAGTCCAACTCTCACATCCATACATGACCACTGGAAAAACCATAACCTTGACCAGACGCACCTTTGTTGGCAAAGTAACATCTCTGCTTTTTGAATATGCTGTCTAGGTTGGTTATAACTTTCCTTCCAAGGAGTAAGCATCTTTTAATTTCATGGCTGCAGTCACCATCTGCAGTGATTCTGGAACTCAAAAAATAAAGTCAGCCACTACTTCCACTGTTTCACCGTCTATTTGCCATGAAGTATTGGGACCAGATGCCATGATCTTTGTTTTCTGAATGTTGAGCTTCAAGCCAACGTTTTCTCTCTCTTCTTTCACTTTGTTCAAGAGGCTCTTTAGTTCTTCACTTTCTGCCACAAGGGTGGTGTCATCTGCATATCTGAGGTTATTGGTATTTCTCCCGGCAATCTTGGTTCCAGCTTGTGCTTCCTCCAGCTCAGCGTTTCTCATGATGTACTCTGCATATAAGTTAAATAAGCAGGGTGACAATATACAGCCTTGACCTACTCCTTTTCCTATTGGAGCCACTCTGTTGTTCCATGTCCAGTTCTAACTGCTGCTTCCTGACCTGCATAGAGGTTTCTCAAGAGGCAGGTCAGGTGGTCTGGTATTCCCATCTCTTTCAGAATTTTCCACAGTTTATTGTGATCCACACAGTCAAAGGCTTTGGCATAGTCAATAAAGCCGAAATAGATGTTTTTCTGGCTCTAAGTCACCTAAAATATCCTTTACCCTCAGAAGGTTTTTCCCCACTCTGAAGAGCTGATCATGCTAGAAAGTATGGTATCATCTTTGACTCCTACACACTTTACCTAATTAAAGAATTTGTCAATTCCACTATCACAAATACTAAATACCACTTCTATTAATCTGCTCATTTTTTCACTCTTCTAATTTAAATTTTCATCTTTCATTTGAGCTATTACAATACCTATTTTACTAGACTCCCTATTTTCGATACCCAATTTCTTTAATCCATTCTTCAAACAAAGTTTGTTTGAAGTTGTTTTCCAAACACAGGGCAAATAGATAACTTCCTTCCCTTCTTCAGTTCATATTCAACCTTGTATCTCTTTGTTGCTTTCAGAATGAGTCAGCATTTCAGTTGATTTGGCACCTTTCATGATCTAACCCCATCTTGCCTTCAATACTACTTCCCAGAATATGCCCCAGCCCTGAAAGATTGTTGACCCTTTATCCTCCTTTGCCTTTGATCATTGTTTCCCTCCTACCTGGAAAGCCTCTCATTCTTTCCTAGCTTGACAACATCACACACATTCTTAAAGGCCATCTCCATCAGGAAGCCATCTGACCTTCTCTTTTTCAGGATTTACCACTCATCCTTCTGAGGGTCATTCTCTCTCACATTATACTTAGTCACCTGCAGGTGTGTTTCTCCCCATTAGATCGTAAGCTGCTTGAAAGCAGTAATGATGTGGAATTTTGGTCACTTTCTCACCACAGATCCTAGAATGGTCCTGAGTCAGAAAGAGTATTTGAAGAAATGAGAGCATGAATCAGAGAAAAACTACACTTGGGCTTTTCTTTTATATTTACAGGTTGACATACTTTTGACACCTCACCTGAAATATTTAGACGTTTTCATCTTCCTTTATTCCAGTCCCTCAGATAAGGAAGACTCAGTTACATTTGGTTGGTCTCTAGCCTTCATGTGCTTCTCTATTTGGTCTGTCCACGTTCTTCCTATAATCCATTTCTCATGGTCCAAATTCCCTTCTTAGATCTTTAATAGTCCCCCAGTACCTAAAAGACAAAATCCACATTTCTTCAGATAGGCATTGAGCGGCATCACATCTCACCAGTATTACACTCTGTCAGACCAAATCCCTGGGCAATATCAAATAAGAATCACATTTATACTACATCTGAATCTCTCCCCATGCTATCTCTTGAGACCTTAATCTCTAACTCTCTTTCCTCCAATTATCTGAATTCTACCTACTCTTCTGTTCTTCACAACCATCTCACCTCCCATTTCCTTAATGTGGTCATCCTTGAACACCCCAAACCACATCAATCTCCTCCTTCTCTGAAATCCCACAGCACTCAGGCGCACACCACTAATTTTAGCATGTTGAGTTGTTCCTCTTTATGTTGTTTGCACACATTTCACCTGGTTAATTTCATGGAGACAAGCAATTCCTTAAGCTATAAAATAGGGATATATTAACATGGTACGTACCTCATAGGACTGTTAAGGCAATTAAATAAACAATGTATGTATTGGCCTTAGTATGTGTCCCCCAAATATTTGCTTTAATAAAAAGATTATTCCCTGTTTGTCCCAAAGTACAGCAGTGACACATGGTATGCATCATGAACTGGTAAAATGAATGAATGAATGAACAAATGTTAGGTGGAGAAGAAATGGACTCTGAAAAGGGAAGTCAAAATAGGCAAGAACATTTACTGTGATGAGGATTAAGTCCAGTATTTTCAGAAAGTAAAACCAGGATTTAAGTCCCTGAAGTAAGAGTAGCATGTCACTACTTTTTTACAACAAAGTTAGGTTAGCAGCACAGCACAATTAATGTATTGCAAGTAGAGCATTGCAAACCCTGATTTATAGTAATAACTTTATATGTTGCATTTAATGTTTTTACACTGCTTCTAATGTTTTAAAAAATGAAAAATGTATGCTTTAACACATAAAGAATAAGTTTTCGCAACAAACCTTACATCTTTCAGATATTAATCAAATTCAAATTCAGAATGAAATTACTATGTAGAATTCTTGAGTGTATTTTTTAAAGCTATTTTCTAAGAAGATTAGAGAAATGGAAAAACTTGGGAGCATTATAAACATGAGTTTGCCTACGTGTTAGTAGTAACAAGGATCTATCTTAGGTTCATGGTGATCATTAGCATTAATGCGTTTCCACGTGCATATCAAGACCTAAATAGGTCCCTGATGTTTTCCTCTTTGAATGTGTGAAAGTTATATTTACTCAGACAATCTAACACTCTTGTTATAAAGAGCTATTAATAACCACCTGCATCTTTGCTTCCTTTGCTGGGAAAAGGAAAACACCATACATCTAGGAACTGGGTAAGGCCAATTTAGGTCTCAGTTCTTAATTTTATATAACAGAAGAAAACTGTTGTCCAAGAACTAACTGTATTGACTGTAGCTAATAATTGTTAAACATACTCTCAATATTTTAGGAATAATATATAAATGCTTTCACAGATAAAAAGCCAAAAGTTATTTTCAGGTGCTCTGATTCTAGAGTCAAATAAACTACATTTGAGTTTTGTCTCTACCAATTGCTAATTTCATGAACTTGAGTATAAAAAGCCTTTATTTCTACCATCATGCATCAGTAAAGTGGAACTAATGATTCCTAGTGTACGGAGTCTGATTGTAGTGATTAAATGGTATATCCTTTTTAACCAAACAAAATGGTGTATCATTTTTAAAGTACCAAGTATAATGCATAACATATGTTAGGTATTCACCCTCTTTTGGTTATTTTTCTGGTTTGTTTGCATCTATAAATAAGCTTACCCATTTTTTTCTAAGTATTTTTTATTTCTTTGGTTGCACTGAGTCTTAGTTGTGGCATGTGGGATCTAGTTCCCTGACCTGGGATCTAGTTCCCTGACCTGGGATTGAACCCTGGTCTCCCGCACTGGGAGCTGGTACTCGAAGCCACTGAACCACCAGGGAGGTCCCATGCTTACCCACTTTTATGCACTGAGAGATAAATGTACTCTGAACTATTTTCTCCCTTCACACTGGCTCCTCATTAACTTCTCTAGAATCCAAAACTACAATATTTAACAAATTTGTAATGGGAGGACTAACCAGTTGATTTTGAGAGACTTAGCCAATTAAATTCCTTTGACATCTTGGAAAACTACCCAGACAAGTTGTAGGACAAATTACTTTTCACTGCACTAAAGCTGCATTTGAAGTTAAAATAGGAAGATTAAGAAGGACTAGCTTAGCTTTCTATCTCATTCATCTTTATCTAGCATCCTGTTTCTGAATGTAGAAGAGGATTTAGTAGTATTTATTATATTTGTGTATAAGGATGTTGAAAGCTGTCAAGGATTTTTCCTTCACTTGATCAGTGACTAGTATCAGAGATCATATAAAAAATATTGGCACTGATTAATGATGAATTAATCAAAAGAGAGACAGAGGAAAAGGCTGAAAATGTAAAAGGAATTGAGGTAAAAAACGGAGTAGGTTATCAGAAGAGTTGTGAGGGAATAGCTTTAGATGGTAGCCTTGGCTGTGAGCAGACACACATCTTTTCTAGCAATAAAATCAAAAGAAGAAGGGAGAATGATAGTAGAGAGACTTTGGTTGAATTTTAGGTAGTTGATGGAATTCACATCACAGAAGTTGCACTCTTGGAAGTAGGGAGAGAAAAAGAGACCATCAATTGACAGTACGGGAATGGACATAGGATTTTAGTTGGGCAAGGCAAGAATGATATAAGAATAAGGTGTAGGAATGGAAGTGACTTCCAAATTCAAGCTGAACCAAGGCAGGCAAAATCAGAATCGGTGAAATGACCTGAGGGACTTGTCAGGGTCTGATTATCACAATGAAGTACCTGTTTCAGGAGGTGAGGAATTGAATGATGGGATGGAGCAGCAGGCTGAAATCAGAGAGTGAAAGTTCCAAGTTTTGCTCAAAAAGATGGCATTGTCCCAGGGTTGGCCATACCCAGGAGTGGCGGGCCATCCCTGTGCTTGGACTAGAGAAAGTCAGAGCACCAGCAGCCGGGATTCTGCACAGACTATGTGTTCAGTAATGAAGTTCTCCAGAATGAAAGTAATGACAGCCTTGGGATAAACATTTTCATGGGATAAGTGTCATCTTACTTGAACTGTATAGGTTGTGTCCTAAGACATGATAGTGAAAATGGATGACTTAAGACTTCAAAAAATTACAGTTACAGACTGGAGGCTTTTTGAGGGTCAAGGTTAAGTTTGCTCTTCTCTATATTTTCTCTCAGTAGATGCAGTGCTTATACAGCCTCGATGGTTTATAAACAGGTTGCTTTTCACATTAAAGCATAAATGAATAAACAAAGAAGTGATGAACAAATTGATAAAACAGGCATTCTGATTTGAAATGATGGTATAAATGAAGGAGTATTTTGACCCTTCTGTATATTGCTCTGAGCTTTAAGACAAATGAAAGCAAGAATGGCTCTGCTGGAAAGGTTTGTGAGGGATGGAATATTATCAAGAGATGACACAGTTTCATTTAATCTGAAGAAGCAGAACTCATGTAGGAGGACATCATTAAGCATGTGGGGGGGATAAACAAGTAATATGTGAAATGGGAAAGCAAAATGAACCGTGAATAAAGTGATTCTTGGTCTCTAGTCCTAAATTAAGCCTTAAGACATTTTTTTTATTTACAAAAACTGTAATAGTTAATAAAAACTCTCCTTTGCAAGATGTTTCATAAAGTTATTTTTGAATTGAGTGCCTTTTGTAACATGATTCAAATTAGGAAATATAAAAAGGAGAAAAATACAATCCCTAAATATTAGATGGAAATTTTAAATAAGTCTCTTAAGTGAAGCATTTGAAGAAATTTCGTGATTTTTTTTCCATTTTACCCCAGTAGATTTAGATGCAGTTACTCAGTCAAAAAATAAAACAAGGGAGAGGGTTCAAGAGGGAGGGGACATGTATATACCTATGGCTGATTCATGTTGATGTATGGCAAAAACCATCACAATGTTGTAAAGTAATTATCCTCTAGTAAAAATTTTTTAAAAGTGCATAGGATTCAGAAGAGGGAGGACATGAAAAGACAAATTGAGAAAAAAAAAAAAGTTTAAAATGTCATATTTTATTTATATTGAAGTTGGCATTTATATTGCCTTTCCCCTATTAATTTTATGGTGTCATAATGTTTTGTTTAGAGCTACTTATAATGTCAGAGCAATCTTTTCAGCATCTAAGACCTATTCAAATTATATCCAATCAGGCATGAATAAAAAACTAAAAAGGTGGAGTTGTCTCTCTTTCTCTCTCTCTCTCTCATATTGACTCATTATGATATAGTCCAAAGAATAATGGGTTGAGTTAGGACACATGAATTCTCTACCCAGCTCTTCCAGAAATTATTTGTGTAACTTTCTACAAATCATTAGCCTCACTGTACCTTCATTTTATCTGTTAAGTGAGAACATTAGACTAGAAATTTTGGACTCCACCCACCCTATCATTTCTTCTAATGAGATTTTACTGGGAAGATTGAATTAAAAAAAGGAAAATCATGGGCTGTGAAAGTTGCCACTGGACGGGGAGGTTCTCAGTGCTCCTGCCTCATGATTCTAGATCTGAGTCCGGGGTCCTGGATGTGGTCCCTGCAGGCACATGGGTCTGGGCTCGGAAAGACCCCACCCTTGGTTTGATGCTGCTGTTTGGGGCTTCCCAGGTGACTCCGTGGCAAAGAATCTAGCTGCCATTTTGCACCAAGCCCCACATTATATAGCCAGTCCTGCTTATACCTCCACAAAGTATGTTAAGATAATCTGTGGGTATGAGCAGGGTGGGAAGGGGTGGGATCAGGGACTCTCTGCCTGAAGTACCACATAGAAACACAAATTCTGTTCAGGTGTATAGGATCTTTTGCGGGGATCTCAGAAGCAATTGAATCCCAGGTAAAGAGCTAGACCTCGATTTAAACTCTTGTTTGAGCAAGATAGAAAGTGAAAGTCGCTCAGTCATGTCCACCTCTTTGCAGTCCCATGGACTGTACAGTCCATGGTATTCTCCAGGCCAGAATACTGGTGTGGGTAGCCATTCCCTTCTTCAGGGGATCTTCCCAATCCTGGGATTGAACCAGAGTCTCCCACATTGCAGGCGGATTCTTTACTGTCTGAATCACCAAGAAAGCCCAATGTCCCCAAAATGGTAATCAGAGTGATAAGGTTAGCAGGCTAACAATGCGTTAGGCTTCTTGCAGCATAAATTCTGTGTGTCATATCATTAGCATAGAAGACAGTGGAGAAAAGAGAACGTTTTTGTACCTTTATTATCTTCTTGCTTTATAAGTTTCCATTCCTCTCGTATCGCTTAATTGGAGTTCAGTTAAAACCTTTAAATTACCTAGGTTTCTTCTGGGGGCTTCTCTGATATCTCAGTTGGTAAAAAATCTGCCTGCAATACAGGAGACCTCAGTTCCATTCTTGGGTTGGAAAGATCCACTGGAGAAGGGATAGGCTACCCACTCCCGTATTCTTGGGCTTCCCTTGTAGCTCAGCTGGTAAAGAATGCACCCACAATGTGGAAGACCTGGGTTTGATCCCTGGGTTAGGAAGATACCCTGGAGAAGGGAAAGGCTACCCACTCCAGTATTCTGGCCTGTAATGTCCCTTTATGGGACACCTGGAGAAGGGAAAGGCTATCCACTCCAGTATTCTGGCCTGGAGAATTCCATGGACTGTATAGTCCATGGGCTCACAGAGTGGGACACGACTGAGTGGCTTTCACTTTCACTTGGGTTAAATAGTTCTCAGCCAGAGTTGAGTGGAATGTATAGTGTTAACCAATTGTGTTAACAGTGAATTTACCAGTTTATCAGACAATTCATTTAGTACCTAAATACTTAACAAGGAGAGAGTCCTGCTGTTCTAAAGCATGTCATTTTCTTCTTGTGTATAATATTGGTCATGTTTTTATAGGTTGGGAGAATTTTGTCCTCTAGTCAGATCTGTCATGCAAATTATCATTAAAATTTTTTTTTCTAGTTACTTTCATACAATGAGTTTCTAAGAAGAGAGGTGAGGAAGACATAGGTTCTGAGGCAAGAAAAACAAAAATAGCACTTGGCAGGTTAGATAGGAGGGTCATTTTCAGACTGTAACCTGTGTACATCAGGAAGACCCTGTCACTTCCTGGTGAATGAATGCTGCAATTTTATGAGCTTTGTTTGCAATTAGGAGCAGCTATCTCCACTTTGCAGCAAGGGTTCCCACAAGAAAGAACAGATATCCCAAGCTTCTTGAGTGTCTCCTTCATTCATTCAGCAAATATTTAATTTTTGCTTAATATTTAAGCACTGTTTCCCTTGTGATGTTGTCTGTGGTTTCCAAGCACCTCCAAAATATGTTTCCTTAATCTGTCTTTGTGGGTCCTCCATCGGAAAACTGCATTCCTTTGAGTTTGTAACTGAAAACAATACAGATAAAACTCTCTAGGCCTAGGCAGTGAATAAAAAGCAAATTGATTAGGGCAAAGAATTAATTGAAATGATGCAACTCTGAAACTTTGAGGATTCCCTAGAAAGCATACACTGGCTCATTTTATAGATGAAGAGATTGAGATTAAAAAACATATGTAGGTGAGTTAAAATGAATAAGTCTAATTATTTTAAACAGGGTCTAATCTTTCAATTATTGAGTATTAGCTATGTGCCTGGCACTGTCCTAGGCACTGGAATGCATGCATGCGTGTTCAGTTGCGTCTGACTCTGTGACCCCACCAAACTCCTCTGCCCATGAAATTTTCCAAGCAAGAATGCTGGAGCAGGTTGCCATTTCCTACTCCAGGGGATCTTCCTGACCCAACAATCTCTTGCACCTCCTGCATTGGCAGGCAGATTCTTTACCACTGCACCACCTGGGAAGCCCAGGCACTGGGATGCAAAGGTGAATAAGACCCTCTGCACCTCTATTAGCTCGTGGGCACGTAAAGGGAAGATTATCCTGTATGGGATAAATTCAACAGTTGAGACATGCAGATGATATTCTGTAGAAGGAGGGCATGAGCTCAGTTTGAGATTGGCAGAAAGGCTCCGTGACATAGAATTAATTCTGTATTGTTTCCCAAACCACATTACTGATTGCCTTACTTAGCCAGGGGAGGCAGAGAACTGAATTCCTAGAGTAACAATTCAACTAGGCATGTATCAGAATCCCCAGAAGTACTTATTAAAACACGGATGGCTGATTCCCGTCTGTCTGGGGATGGACCCCAAGAATTTACATTTTGAAGAAGTTCCCAAGTGGTACTGATGCTGCTGACCCAGAGACCACATTTTGAAACCACTGTCCTGGAACATCCTTAGGTGTCATGTGTCTCTACTGAAAGCATATGGAAGAGCATTGACTTACTGGGCAACAATACCATCCTTCATAAACCTGTCTAAAATGTAATAAAATAGTTTGAGTCTTTTCGGTGATAAACCAAATCCAAAATTTTAGATTTCACAGGTATATGAAAGGTAAACACATATTATCTAACTTGGGGATTTTTGTTTTAAAGGAGTGGTCTTCATACGAATACATAGACAGCAAAACTATCGAAGGGTTTGTAGTCTTTAAATCTGGATATTCATGATCCCCCAATTAAAAAAAAAAACAACAACCTCACTTTAAAATTAGACTCTGTCCCCAGTTGGGCTGCTTCCTGCTGTTGGGGGAGGTATCTGATTCTGCAGAATACTACACAGTCCCGTCCCCTTGGAACTTTCACTCCTGACGCTCTTACACATGGGGAACACTCATTGGCATCTGAACATGTGTTCTCAGGAGAAAGCCACATCAGAGCCAGCATGGAGAGACCAGTCCAGACACTGTACTAATTCTCAAGAAGAGAAGAAAGCTTTGTCACTTTTGACAAGACTTTTCTGGCTTTACCCACACCTCTGTAGCAGCTGGAGGCTCTGTTGGGTAGCCTGTGTGGCTATCTAATGAGAAAAACATCATCTTCCTCAAGGTTGCTTTTAGATATTTGGTGCCACTGTGCATTCTGGAAGCCTTCTGCAGAAAGCCATGCATCCATTTTTAATGATAAAATATGTATCCTACATTAATTAGTCAACTTTAAACAAAGTAACCATGAGAATTTATATTCAACAAATGTGAATATGGGCTTTCTTTAAAAAATTCAATACAAATGACTAAATCAAAAATAATTTTCCGTGTTTTCCTACCATTGAAAATGTTGTTTAAAGAGAGCTTATTTTTTCAAAAAGATGACGGATATAGTTATCTAGATTCAGGTCCCTTTGCCTTGACATTTGAAGTGAGTAAAAGCAGATATTATAAATTGTAATTTCTACTTTATACTAAGGAAGTGTGTATGTGTGTATTTGTTTTCCTCTGATACACATTTATGTATTTATGTCTGTGTATTGCAGAATCACACTCAGTTTATGTACTTGTCTCTAAATATGAGACTCACAGAGTAGAAAAGCAGTTCTCAGTCACCATCACTGTGTTCTATCCCTATCCAACGCTCTGGTACTAGTAGGCACTCAATAAACAGTTACTAAACAAAGGGATGGATGAATGATTTTACTCAGTTTCTATAGGTGTTTGCTTCAGCTCTTCTAGACCCTCCAAAGTATTTTCTTTTCCAAAAGAATTATTGATTCATTTTGATATTTATTAAAATGGCTTAGCATAATAGTCAAATATATTTCTTCAATTTCTTAATGAATGTGAAAATCATGCTGGGTTATAGACCAGTGTTAATAGAGTATCTGTCTTCCTACATGAACACATGCTTGTAACAAAGAAAGAAAATACATGGTGAGAGAATGAAAGGAAACAGAAAAAAGAGATGGAACAAGTATCAAGGTCTCATTATAAGTTAACTACTTGTAAGCATATTAAGAATCTTAGGAGTTCTCTGGTGCTCCAGTGGTTAAGACTATGCTTCCAATGCAGGGGGCACAGGTTCAATCCCTGGTCAGGGAACTAAGATTCCACATGCCGTGGGGTATGGCTATAAAAAATAAAATAAGAGTAATAAAAATAATTTTAGGAAAAGAAATACTTAAAAAAGAGTATTAAGAATCTTTAAGAAATATTTATGAAGGGAACAGGAGTTATGAATGATTTATTAAAGAGACCAATAAATATCTTTTATTTAGAGATTTAATTTCAAGAGGTTAACACTGCTTGCTTTTAGGCAGTAATTTGAAAAGTCAGTCCATGTTGGTATTTATCATTATCTATCAAAAATATTAATACCTAAGATAGACATAGGGTTTTTATGAAAGTATTATTAATTAACAACATTAGTAAGAGTGACCAACATATTTACAAGAAATTTGAGCTTTTCTGATTTAAAGGGACTTAGAAAGTTACCCTAACAATATTAAAACACATTTGGCTATGAGGAAACATTTTTAATTAATGAAGTTCTTTTTTTGGACAGAGGAAAGTTTACCAGACCTTAGGGAAGGCTGAGATATTTGCAAGACATCAGGGTAAATTTTAGGACTAAATGCAAAATCTCTGGAGAAGGTATGGGAAGAAATTACTTGAGGTTTCTTGTGAATTTTTGCTATGGCTTGATCATAAATACCATGCAAATATCCTTTGTCAGTGTGTTTTGGCAGTTCTTCCAAGGAGATCGAGGAGTGAAGAGGATTATAGAAAAATAGAAAAGAAAATGAGGTTGATTTTAGACTAGAAAAATGCAGTGAGGAATTTTATAACTTTCTAGCAAATTTTCTACCTCATCTCTGATTCTGCTATACAGTATTACAAAATCTTTGTAAAAAACAAAAATGCAGACTTCCAAATAGAATCAAAACATTTTCCTTCCCGACAATTTTGAGAGTATCCAAAATTTAATTCCATCATTTATTCTAGAATTGTAACAATCAGGGTGTTTTGGAGTCTAGTAGACTGAAACACAACATAGCCTAAGGTAGAAGAAGGAATTTTTTGCTCTCTGGGAGGATACAGGTGCAGATT
The DNA here is from genome assembly GCF_033118175.1 of Dama dama. Classification (NCBI taxonomy): domain Eukaryota; kingdom Metazoa; phylum Chordata; class Mammalia; order Artiodactyla; family Cervidae; genus Dama; species Dama dama. The sequence continues at coordinate 53,839,348 of NC_083713.1, forward strand.
GACCTCAGGAATAAGTGTGGTTAGAAAACTGCTGTCACAGCTTGTCATCTTGTCTCTGCTTTTCTTTAGGTATCTGCTTCATTTTCTCTCTTCGTAAATTTTCTTATTTTACATGGGATTTATCAGGTCTTTCATTCTACATCGTATAGTTGTAGTCACTTGGAAAATATAAGTCTGCCTTGGTGCTCTCTTTGGAAACAAATCCTAAAATCATGGGAAAGAGATTGACTGAAACTCAGTGGGATTCTTGACTACCACTGGACCAATCAATGGTTTGACCTACAGGATGGAGAGCTAAGATCACTTCACTTTACTTCAGGTGCAGATTGATCCACTGCATCTAGGGGAGCAGGATCATGCAACAACGTGGCAGCTGCCTTGAGTACCATAAATCTTAGCAATAGGGACGGTGGGGAACCACCCCAAGCAAAGGAGAATGTTGTGGTACTGAGCAGAGAAACCATTTACTAGTAACCATATGTTACTAGTATCCATACCAAGATTAGGGAAAATCACATTTCATCCATGATGGTTATACCTAGTTCATAGAAGGCTAGACTCTAACCCACTTAAGTGACTCTAGATATTAAGATATATAACTAATAGCATATCTATACCACAGGAAGAAAAATCCTGATAGAGCAGATAGATTTAAATGATTGGCTTCCTTCGTGAAACCCTTTTTGAATACTCCCCTGAGCCCTATCAAATTCTTGCAAGAACTTATGATCACGACTATACAGTTTATCGCGTAATTGTTCTACAATTACTTGAATAGTAGGTCTAGGTTCCTACACCTAACTATAGGTGTCTTATCTTATGCTTCCTTTTTTTTAGAAGACTTCTACACCAAGATTAGTGTTAAGGACGTAATTTATTCCAGATTCATTCCATAAATGATTCTTGAGTGCCTACTAATTTCTAGGCAATATATTTGATGCTCAGGCTACAAAGATGATCAAAGATGATCCTTAACAAAAGCACATGATTTGATATCTTTTGTCCCCATCACACTTGACATAGAAATCTAGTATGGCCAGATTTGATTTGCTGAATGAATTGCCTCTCCAAATACCAGTAGTGTATCTAGATGCAGTTTAGTTTGCCTATCCAGAAAAATCAGAATTTTCCTCCCTTTTAAGCTGAAAGGCTATTAATGCAAATCCAATTGAATTTGCATTTGATTACATTTCTGATGGAAACATTCATATGCAAATAAAAATTCATGCAAAGATAGCCAGATAATTCAAATACTTGCTGAAATATCAGGATAAAATTAGGATGATATTAAATGTATATCTATCCATGTTTACTGGGTTACACTAAGGATCTTCAACTGGGACAGTGTTCTTGAAAAATTAAAATAAATCATGTCTTAAACATTTGACAATGTTTAACTAGATCTGAATTTGGAAAATCACTACCACCTTACTTTCTACTGCCATGGTGCTAATAAAGAAGTCAATCCCTGATCAAATCAGTTAAGTTGTTAAAAAAAGGTTCATTTTGGATCCAACCATTTTGTCCCCTTTATCTTTTCTTGCACTTAAAAGGTGACTTTTGATAGATCTGAAGTTATTTTGATAATCCAAAACAATGAATAAATAGTTTGTGCAAGCTGGCATTTCCTTCATACCTCCCTAGTGACTTAATGGTGCAAGTTAAATGATACCATCACAGTCACCACCAAGTATCCTTTGGAAAACATCCATGGCAGCTTGAATAGATCAGAGGGAAAGTGATCTTAATCAATGTCCATATTCTACTTAGAAAAGATGTTAAGACTGAAAATTCTAAGAGAAGATTTAAACAAAATTTCAAGATACAAAATCTTAATCTACTATTGCACTTTCCAAACCTCTATTAGAAAGAGGTCCTGGAATTAGACCATTGCTCGTGTTAAAATCAACAGAAGTTAGAGTGGCAAAAGAGAAACATTTGAGATCACAGTATTCAGATTGTTAGCACTTAGTTTAATAGTCTACAAAGTGTAATGCTCCCAGTTTCCTTTTGTTTGATCCAATGTATTCATTCATAGTTTCAAATCTTTTTTAGAATGCCTGTGCTTCCTGCTTGCTGATGTCACTTAACCAGCTATCAAATTCGAAAAGCCTAAACATAAAAGGGGTGGGGATCTTCACCATTCCCTCATTGGCACATCCAAGCTTTCCCCAAATCTAATCCAACCACTTCTTATAATCTCCCTCACCATTTTTGTAACCTTTATCTTTTGCCCAATCAATGGCAAGAGACTCCTAACTGGTTTCCAAGTTTAGTGGACTATAACTAACTTTCCTCTTCATGCAGTCCCTATCATACTGTAACCAGGGTTGTCATTTGAAAATGCAGATAACCCATAATTTCACCCCGCCATCTTTCCTGCTTGATATCTTTCTGTGGCTTCCTGCTTGTCTTAGAAGAAAATCCAGATCCTTAACAGGACTAGCGCGCACTGCAGGATTTGGTCCCTACCTTCCTCTTTACCCTTACATCAAGCTCCCTCTTTCTCTCCACACTCTAGCAAAGTCCTTTCAGATTCTGAAATGGTCCATGTTCTTCCCAGTCACCACTGTTCTACCTTAGCTTCTAAAGTTAGTTAACTTCATGCTTCTCAGTTAAGGCTTTCCTGATCTTCCAGACTCCATCAGGTCCCTGTGAAGTCCCCCTGTTACTTCTGTAATACCACCGTGTAACGTTCTTTCATAACACTTATTTGAGTTTGTATTATTATAACTATTTTTGAGACAATATCGGTTGTAATGATCATTTTCATGACTTCCTGAAGAATGAGGCTGGGTCTCTTTTTTTGCTAATCAAAACAAAACATGATGCCTATCACATACCTGGCATTCAGTAAATACTTATTGATTAATGGAAGGTTCCACTTTCTAGTCTTCTCATACACGGTCATAACAGTAAAAGCCAAAAATAAAAATTGACTGGCTTGCTTGAACATCACCCTGTCACAAATTGCCGGGGGGAATTAGGATGACAAATATCAATACTGTAGTATATTTTATGACAGAGAAGGTGAGATGAAGAATGTAGTGCAATCAAGCTTTACTGTTCTCAAAAACTATGAAAGTTTGGCCCCACCATGGATTGTATGAGCAAAGGATTATTCTTCACTTACTTCCGGTAGAAAACAATGTGGCACCCACTTTCCCAACACTGACTTATGCGTAAAAGTTTTACTTAGGATATTTAAGCCACAACTTATTTCAAAAATATAGCTAGTAGTTTCCAATATACAGTCTTGGGACACAAGTTGCTAACATTGGTTTACACCTGTTATTCATGTCATGGGAACAGAGTCATAAAAGTTAAAAGTCATATCAAAATCATATTGCAAGATAGCCAGTTTCTTAACTCGATCTGTTACTTTTTATTTCTATCAGTGTGAGCTTAATTTTATTTTCAACAACTTTAAAATATTGAGCTAAACATTGAAATTTCAAGGGTAAACTCCAACATTCCTTGAATTTTTTTTAACAATCTCATTATTATCTCTCTGGGAATATCCATCCTTCTACATCTCTCTTGAACTGTGTAGTCCTGGTCTGTGATGTTCAGAGAGTGGAGGGTTAAAAGCTTACATTTAGCAACAGAATGTATATGTGGTGAGGAACATTAAGTTTAGTGGACTATAAAAAACTGAATACACCTTTCTTTAAAAAAAGAAAGTTTTATATATATTATTAGAGTAGCTTTGAGCTCATATTATCTCTCATGTTTATGGATCTTAGAATATAGTTCTTTTTTTCATTTTCCCCGAAAAACATTTTAAAATGTCTGTCATTCTTTGCAAAGCACACAGACTCATCTTCCAGGAAGAGGAAAATAAAATATGCCTATTTAACTTAGAGCAAAGTGTTCTCTTTTTTTGACATATATTATGAGAATAACCATTCGATCAATAAGTGGTCATCAGCAACACTTCCTACAAATAAACTAGGTATTTGTAGTCTTTTTGCAAGTCCACGTGTCTTACAGTGATGTAGGCAGACGGAGGCTCCTGGGAAGAAGGTCCTGAAAAGACATTTTTTCTTCTTTTTACCATTTCAGTTAAGAATGCAAATTGCACAGCAGACTTTGAGGAATACTTTGCCAAAAGAAAACTGGAGGAACGCGATGGTCATGCAGTCAGCATCGAAGAGTACCTTCATCGCAGCGACACAGCCATCATTTACCCAGAAGCCCCCGAGGAGCTGTCTCGCCTTGGCACGCCAGAGGCCAATGGGCAGGAAGAAAATGGTGAGGCTGTAATTCATTTTTAGCCACGACGCTGACCTCTGCAGCTGTTAGAATTACAAATGCACTACATGCCTGGGTGTTTACCTTAAAATTTGAAGAACAGCTGCAGAGGCATGGAATTTCATGAGCAAAGATTAGAACTGTAATTTTAGGGTATTGTGAAATTTTTTTGTCAGCAAATTTGTGTCATCTGTACATCCAATAAAGAACAAGAACAATTAGAGCCTATTTCTAAGAGATAAAAATATCTACATGGATTCCTATCTTTCCGAAATATTTCACTTTGGAGGGGAAAAAAAAGTTTAGAGATTCTGACCCTCACCTTTTGTTCTTCTTTACTGGTATCCAAAAAGCTCCTTCACCCCATGAATCCCTGAGTCATCTGTGACTAAAGGTTTCCTACGAACTGTCAGTCACCTAAAGAGAATTTCCTCATTTATCAGCTGTTTAAATTTCCCCCCCAAATGCTCCAGTAATTAATTAATTTTCCAGCGCAGTGTGAGCTGATGCCGACAAGTCTGTCCTGGGTGTGCAAGGGGACTGGCGTGCACGGAGGCCACGTGCGCCGATGGCACCCTCGTGGAGCAGATTGCAGTGATTCCTGTCATACCATCCTGGGCAGTCAGCCCATTAGCTGCCATTGATTTACTGACCTTTTGGCCCGCTTCTCTCCCTCTCGTCTCTCGGCTACAGACCTGCCACCTGGAACTCCAGATGCTTTTGCCCAACTGCTGACCTGCCCCTACTGCGACCGGGGCTACAAGCGCTTGACATCACTGAAGGAGCACATCAAGTACCGCCACGAGAAGAATGAAGAGAACTTTTCCTGCCCTCTGTGTAGCTACACGTTTGCCTACCGCACCCAGCTCGAGCGGCATATGGTGACGCACAAGCCAGGGACAGATCAGGTGGGGGGTTGGTTTTAAGTGATTTCTTTCTATAATAACCCCTTAGAGAAACGATATTGCTTTGATTGGCAATCATTATTAATTTTTCATGGCATTTTGAAGATGCAGATCTTTTAATGGTAATAGCTTTAATTGAGGTCTAAATGATTTTTTGATGGTCTCTTCTAATATGATTTAATAGTCTTATGTTCACGATCGAATGAGTGTGTTAATTTCTAATTTAGAAATTTTATTTGCACTTTAACTTGACTTTAGTTTCATTTTTATGTTCCACAAAAAGTGAATGAAATTGTAGCATTTTAATTATACATTATTAAACATCTCAGCAATTTTAATTCCATTTTTCACCTAGTTTTACTTAGTTTTTTTTTTTTCCATGTAAAATCTAAGTCATAGTAAAAGAAGTATGTATTCTTTTCATTGGTCACATAACATCTTCAATTACTTAAGCTATTTTTACAAGCTGCTACTAGCTTATGAAATCTAATTAAGTGTTTTAAGGAAAATCAAAAAGCACATAATACATATGCATGCTTATATAAAATAAACTGTATTAATACTCAAATGTGTATATGCAATAAAAATGACCCTTTCTTGATATTCATATTTGTTGCTAAATATTAAAATTACTCTGCCTTTTGGATTACTTGTGTTCAAAATAAAGACTCTATCTTCAACAGTATAGCTTCTTAAATCCTTAAAATGATTTAAAAATGATTAAATCCTTAAAATGATTCACAGTGTCCCTTAAATGTTTTAGCAAAACTGCTTTTTCTGTCCTCCTGGGAGAGTTCATTGCAGATTGATATTATGAGGTGTTCGGATGGTAACACAACTGATGTGCCTTAAGTCTCAATATCTGGCCCTACAGTTCTGGAATCACCCTATATAAACCTTGACACCATATCTGTTTTGAAAATTATTAAACAAGATATTCTCTAAAATTCTTATGGGCTTTATTTTCTTTGAATAAGGGAAATGAGAATAAGCAAACACAATCAAGCAATGGCAATGATACTGGATTATGGAATTTCATTATTTTAAGAAAATAGCTCATGTAAATCATTTCATTTATATCTCATTGAACTTGCCACCTGCATGTTTTTCCAAGTTCAGTTGTAAAAACCCCACTTGCCTAGTTACACTTATGTAACAGTTTCTCTCCCCTTGCTTATATGCACAAAAACTCCAGGAAAAAAAAAAAAGTGCCTAGATATTTATCTAGCATAACTGCTTTAAATTTCACATGCAGAAGTGTGATTGTGCTGGCGCATTATGAATGGTAGCTTTGGTGTTGAAAAGTCCCCTCATTTGCTCATGGCATTTACAATTAGTAAATTAAAATGATTGTATCATATTAACAGTGGCACAACTAAAGTTTATAGTAGTCCTCTGAGGGCTGTGGGGGGAGGCAAAGCAGCTGTTGCTGTTTGTTTATGCAACTCAGCAACATATGAGCGCGGGTCCCTCAATGGCGCTCGGCGGGCTGGGCTCCGCTTGATCTTTGAAGGTTGCTGCTGTTTGAACAAACCTCCCCGTGTCCCATGTAACACCATCTGTCTCACTAGGAATGTGGGAAGATTCAGCACACCCTAGCAGTTGTCATACCGTTTCTGTACTGTCTTTTTTGCAAAAGGCCTTTGTGTCATTGCTGCTTGAAAAAGGCTGGCCTCCTACCTTGAACATCCAGAGTGGATGACTGTATTTCTTTCTTTCTTTTTTTTTTTTTTTTCGGAATTCTAAGTCACAGTGCTTTTTTTCCCTTGTTCAAAAAGGTCAGCTGTGTTTGATTATATCTTTGCTGCTTTTAACTTGTCTTTTCAGCAAACTTTTTTTTCTTTTTCGTCCCTACTCCCTAGCACACTACTAAAAAGGAAAAGGACAGGTCGTTGAAGTCTTTCCTACTGGCCTGTGATAAAACTGCTCAAGCAGTTCTAGCCCAAGATGTTGTCTCTTACGTTTGATAATGAATCAAATCTTACATGCAACATCTCAGGAAAAACAGGGTTTATAGTTGCTACTAGCACTGTGAATGGGGTATTTAAACATGCTTATCATATAATGAAATATTTATAGTCAAGAATTTTTTAATTTATGTGAGATTTCTTTCTTTCTTCTTTAAAATTAGTATTGCTTCAGTATACCTCAATACAGAAAAGAAAAATGAGTTATTTGTGTGGGGAGTTCTTCGGGGAGACTAGGATTTTGAGTATAATATTTATTTTTTTCCTTGACAAAATCGTTGCGTTCCAACAGGGAATCTTCAGATTTTAGAATCTGCAGTAAACACAGAGAGCCACAAACATCTTTGCAATTATGCTTTCTCATCTCCAACGGCTCAAAGAAACATTTTGGAAAAGAGACTACAGAGATAATTCTAAAGCAAGTGTTGGATGCGCATGTGAAAGCACTTTTTTTTTTTTATTTGTTCCAATTTTATTGCCAACATTATCACTTTTATTGCAACTCTGAAAGACTGGGCAAATAAATAAACATGCACTCAAACCTTTTGGCCTGTCTGAAAATAGAGGCCTTTTAAAAATATTTGTAACAAGTTTCCTTTGTTCCTCCTGCACAAAACTGATGTCAGTCTTTCTCCTTTTATAGCACCAAATGCTGACCCAAGGAGCAGGTAATCGCAAGTTCAAATGCACGGAGTGTGGCAAGGCCTTCAAATATAAACACCATCTGAAGGAACACCTGCGAATCCACAGTGGTGAGTAGTAGAGGAGCTGGTGCTTGTTTTTGCGTTTTGTTTCATTAGGAGCCTTTCTAAAGATTGTATAAAATGTACACAATCCTGTTTGTGGTTTTTTAGAACTACACATGTATGTCAGAAGCGTTGTGTGCCCACTTTGCCTTTGTGAGCCTTACAGTACCACCAGTAGCACTGCTAATCAGAGGAGGAGTGCTTGTACTTCTTGAAAATTGCACATGTTTTGCCTTCTTGTGAAATCTAGAAGGTCCTTTTTGTCCTTTAAAATGTTTTTGACCTGAAGAAACTCAGCTGGCAAATTCTGAAGGATATTCATTTTTTGATACCCAAACTTGAAAGAAGAATGTGGAAGAATTTTGGATAAGAGCTTTTGTATGATAAGTGTTCCTTGATTCCTGAAAGCTGTATTTTCAGAACAACATCTTACCACTGAGATTTCTTCTTTATAACTATTTTGATAGCTCTGCCAAGCATTTTATTACCAAATTGGATGCTGTTCAAAGGACTAGTTGGATTGGTAGAATCAATGGAATCTTCACAGAGTTGATTAAAGCCATGGCTACACTTCCCTTTAAATACTGTGACATCTTTATTGTGCTATTGACCACACATTAATCTAACACTCTGTTTAAATAGGAGGCTGCCGATGGCAAGACAAGATTTTGGATCTTGGCTGAAAAAGGCACAGATAGCCCTCACCTTCCATTGCTAACATCTTGAATTATGTCCTTCCAGGGTAGATAAAGCCCAGAAACAGTTATAGCCACATAATTCTAATCTTAAGCACCTAGAATGTAGAGGTGCCCCACTGGGTTCCTTTCCTTTGATTGCACAGATTCTTGCCTGGGTAGACGATTGCAATTGGTGCCCTATCAAAAAGAAAAGAAAAAAAGTAACATTCATTTTAATTGTCATTTTAGGTGAAAAGCCGTACGAGTGCCCCAACTGCAAGAAACGTTTCTCCCATTCTGGTTCCTACAGCTCACACATCAGCAGCAAGAAATGTATTGGCTTAATCTCTGTAAATGGCCGAATGAGAAACAATATCAAGACAGGTTCTTCCCCTAATTCTGTTTCTTCTTCTCCTACTAATTCGGCCATTACCCAGTTAAGAAACAAATTGGAGAATGGAAAACCACTTAGTATGTCTGAACAGACAGGCTTACTTAAAATTAAAACAGAACCACTAGACTTCAATGACTATAAAGTTCTTATGGCCACACACGGGTTTAGTGGCACTAGTCCTTTTATGAATGGTGCACTTGGAGCCACCAGCCCTTTAGGAGTTCATCCGTCTGCTCAGAGTCCAATGCAGCACTTAGGTGTAGGGATGGAAGCCCCTTTACTTGGATTTCCCACAATGAATAGTAACTTAAGCGAGGTACAGAAGGTTCTACAGATTGTGGACAACACAGTTTCCAGACAAAAAATGGACTGCAAGGCTGAAGAAATCTCCAAGTTGAAAGGTTATCACATGAAGGATCCATGCTCTCAACCTGAGGAACAAGGAGTTACTTCTCCTAATATTCCACCCGTAGGTCTTCCAGTAGTAAGTCATAATGGTGCCACTAAAAGTATTATTGACTACACGTTAGAAAAAGTCAATGAAGCCAAAGCTTGCCTCCAGAGCTTGACTACTGACTCAAGGAGACAGATCAGTAATATAAAGAAAGAGAAGCTGCGTACTTTAATAGATTTGGTCACCGATGACAAAATGATTGAGAACCACAACATATCCACTCCATTCTCCTGCCAGTTCTGTAAAGAAAGTTTTCCTGGCCCCATTCCTTTGCATCAGCATGAACGTTACCTTTGTAAGATGAATGAAGAGATCAAGGCAGTCCTGCAACCCCATGAAAACATAGTCCCCAACAAAGCCGGAGTATTTGTTGATAATAAAGCCCTCCTCTTGTCATCTGTACTTTCTGAGAAAGGAATGACAAGCCCCATCAACCCATACAAGGACCACATGTCTGTACTTAAAGCATATTATGCTATGAACATGGAGCCCAACTCTGATGAACTGCTGAAAATTTCCATTGCTGTGGGCCTTCCTCAGGAATTTGTGAAGGAATGGTTTGAGCAACGAAAAGTCTACCAGTACTCAAATTCCAGGTCACCATCACTGGAAAGGAACTCCAAGCCGTTAGCTCCCAACAGTAACCCTCCCACAAAAGACTCTTTATTACCCAGGTCTCCCGTAAAACCCATGGACTCCATAACGTCACCATCTATAGCAGAACTCCACAACAGTGTTACGAATTGTGACCCTCCTCTCAGGCTAACAAAACCTTCCCATTTTACCAATATTAAACCAGTTGAAAAATTGGACCACTCAAGGAGTAACACTCCTTCTCCCTTAAATCTTTCCTCCACGTCTTCTAAAAACTCCCACAGTAGTTCTTACACTCCAAACAGCTTCTCATCTGAGGAGCTCCAGGCTGAGCCTTTGGACCTGTCGTTACCAAAACAAATGAAAGAACCCAAAAGTATTATAGCCACAAAGAACAAAACGAAAGTTGGCAGCATAAATTTAGACCACAACAGTGTTTCTTCGTCATCTGAAAACTCAGATGAGCCTCTGAACTTGACTTTTATCAAGAAAGAGTTTTCAAATTCAAACAATCTGGACAGCAAAAGTGCTAACCCAGTGTTCGGCATGAACCCCTTTAGTGCCAAACCTCTCTACACAGCTCTTCCTCCACAAAGCGCGTTCCCCCCTGCCGCTTTCATGCCACCGGTCCAGACTAGCATCCCTGGACTGCGACCATACCCAGGACTGGATCAGATGAGCTTCCTACCACACATGGCCTATACTTACCCAACTGGAGCAGCTACTTTTGCTGACATGCAGCAAAGGAGAAAGTACCAGCGGAAACCAGGATTTCAGGTAATGAGACATTTTTTTTTGAATCAGAAGAGAGGAGGTGAAAATTATATTGCTTACGTGTATGTAGGAAAAAATCTTAGTGGAAAAAAATCTATTGCTGTGTTCTCAGCAGAAATAGAAGAGTGGGTTTGAACTTGGAGCTAAAACTGAGTGGGCTAGACAAATAAATGGAGAAACAGTGGGACCCTTTCTATCAAGCAATTGTGCCTTAAGAAAAGATAAAGAACTTAATATTTATCATTAAGGTTTATTTAGATTGATCCATCTGCTTTCAGAATTATATGCTGATATGAGTATTTGGGGGGTTTCCCCGATAGCTCAGCTGGTAAAGAATCTGCCTGCAGTGCAGGAGACCTCAGTTCAATCAGGGTTGGGAAGATCCCCTGGAGAAGGGAAAGGCTACCCACTCCAGTATTCTGGCCTGGAGAATTCCATGGACTGTACAGATCATGGGGTCGCAAAGAGTCAGACATGACTGAGTGACTTTCACTTCACTTCATGAGTATTTTATAGGACTTACATAGAGGCTAAACGTTAACATTTATGACAGTCACATACTTTCAGAGATGCTCACAATTTGCAATAATATGTAAATTTGATGTGCACTTGGTTTCATAGAGAATAGTTTATTTGGAAGAGTATTTTTAAAAATATCTTGTACATTCCACATGACTTCCTTTGTAGTTTTCAAGCTAGTGAATAATTTATGGTTTTTCAAATATAAAAGCAGGTATGTTTTAACATCGTGGAGTAAAATCCCTGTTTACAAAATAGGAGCCTAAGTAGCAGTGCACCTCTGTCACAGCTGTTCCAGTATTCCAATTTACAGTACATCTGCCCTCTTTGTAAATGTATTTAAGCCTATTTAATCTTCTCTAATATTAATTAGTGCAAACGTAGTCTAAGAAAAGCGAACTGTGGGCTAGCAAATGGAAATGTATGTTATCATGCAAGTTTGCACTCCTTTGGATCAAGACAAAATAAATATCAAGAAATTTAATAATTTACTGATCCACATTCATTATTGCTCAATGCTGAAGGCTGTTTTAACATAGATAGAACATTGATAAAAAGTGTTATTAATATTCCCTATTTCAAATTAGAAAATTAAATATAAAAATATAGCTCCAGGCCTTTAGTTGGTAGACATACATTTAAATAGATTGCATAATAATAACATTTTGTACCTAAATATAAAATTCAATTAAAATGGGGTTTCTGCAGCTACAGATCATTTCTAAAGTTAAGCACACTGGAAAATATACAAATTCTGATGTTTAGTTCTCACTCACAGATATTTCCTAATAGAAAGAAAATTAAGGAACATGGGGAAGTTTATGTTTTTCTCACCTTCAGAGTTGAACATTTTCTATCCTTGTAAAACAACAAGCTCTATCACCTAAGGCAGAGAAGGTTTATATTTTTGTTGAAATGTGAACCCTCATATATTGTTTATGGAAAGTAAAAGTTTCTAAGAACTAGATGGATTCATAGAGAGCACTTCCGAGATTCTCCAAATGTCAGCCATGCAAAGTTGTTTGTTATAAACACAAAGAGAAGCGACTGTGTTGAACTATGTGATTATATCACAGGGAGAATTGCTTGATGGAGCACAAGACTACATGTCAGGCCTAGATGACATGACAGACTCCGACTCCTGTCTGTCTCGAAAGAAGATCAAGAAGACAGAGAGTGGCATGTATGCATGTGACTTATGTGACAAGACATTCCAGAAAAGCAGTTCCCTTCTGCGACATAAATACGAACACACAGGTATGAGTGACTTTGACTAGCTAGTTAGAGCTTCCCGGCCTGCTGTACATTTCATAATATTTAATGAGTACACTTGTGCAACATAAGATGTAGCATATGCTGATACCTTCAACAAGGAAGAAATAATGCTTTTGCCTAGCTCAGTAGGACTTTTTTGTTGCCTGTTTATTGGATCATTCATGTGTTTATGAGCCTGCTTGTCTTATATTTTTCGAGTTAGTCTGTACACCAAATTCACAAATCCTGTCAAAGGTGTATTTAAATGGCCAGGGCAACGAAATGACATGACACAAGCCAGCTACAGAAAATATCTTCAAATTCTTAAGCTGTGATGAACCTATATGTGAAAAACTTGAACAATAAAAAATTCAGTTAATGCTGTATTTGTTTCATCATCAAAACATCAAGTAAGCCATGATTGGGGGGGCACTGGTATTCAGTTTGGTTTTTACAAATTGGCCATATTTTGAATAAACTAAAAATGTTAGTACTGTGAAAGAAAAGACATAAGTGAATAATAGGCCAAATGAGCTACTGAAATTACTGATATTTGGAAGACTAAAATACAACTTTCTAAATGTAGATTTCTTTCCAATTCATGCATTCCTCTTTAGGAAGAATTAAACAGGGTTAACAAGATAGCCTGATTTTTCCCTATATGTAGAGAGAGAATGGCTTAATTTTTCAAAAGAAAGCCAAGGGCTGTAAGAAGCAGCAGTATTAGTTCCCAAAATCCAAGATCTGATCTGCTATGTGTGGAAGCCACACCTGTGTTCCCTCCTTCCCCTTTCCACCCTTAACCAGAAAATAGCTTTGCTTCATCCCTGTTCTTAATCCATCTCCAGCTTTTCTTCACCAGAAATGTGGCATGCTGCACTGGGCCTAGGTGGGAAAAGAAAGAACGAAGGATTGCAACCAAAATACTGATGGCTGGAAATTATAGGAAGGTTCTCATTTTAAACCAAGATGTCTAGTGTCAAACATTTTAAAAATATAGACGGAAAAAAATTAACCTAACATAAATGTTTTTGGGGGGAAAGTGATAAAGATGCAAAAAAGAAAAACAAAGAAAAGGGAATGTGAATACTTCCTGTCACATTTTGACCATCTAAATCCATAGTACCCTTTTTAGTGATTGAAAACCACCCTTGGGAAGCATTTGTACTGTACCTTCCCTTATCCCTCACGGGGCATGTGACAGAGACAGTACAAGTGACCACGGTGACCTGAGGGTGTGGAAAAGTTGGGTGAGTTTTGCAACATTAAGCATTGAGGGTATTTGTGAAAAGAACAAGGTTGATAAATAACACGCTCTTATTTCAACCAGCCCAGTTTTCTTTTTCTTCAACCATCTGATACTAATTGGTATTATTTTGAAAGTTCTACTAGTGATACCTTAAAAGCAACCTAATTTGAATAGCAAATCCCAGTAGTTTTTATACTTGTGTGACATAATTCAATGTTTGAAATATCAGTTTTCTTACATTTGTCTTTTATGATATATATCAATAGATATTTTCTTTAGTACCAAGTCCTATTTATGTATTATAGATTAAATATATTTTCATACCCAAATTTACTTTAATGTCTTAATCAACCTCAAATATATTTTATATCTCATTATTCAGCTACAGTAAGCCAGTAAGCACATCATTGAAGGCATCTTTCCCTCTCTGATTGGTTTTATTATATGAACATATGCAAACTCTATCATTTACTACATGGTGGGTGCAAAACTTTTATTTTAGTGAGGGCTATTATATATATTGACATCCAGCCAATACCTTTATTTCTTACAAATTAGTCCATAAACTCCAAGGTGTTATAGATAGCTGAGAGACACCAAAGTTGACAAACACAAATATGCATAATCAATTTGAAAAATATACTGTACTAAAAAAATGTTCTGGTCCTTTAAGATGTGAGAAAATCAGCTGCCTAGAAACATTGCCTAGCAACAAGATGCTAACCATCCAATGATTTCTCTAAACTTGTGATTAATTATCCTCCTGTTGGCTTCCCAGCTTGTCAAGTTTCCACTGTGTTAACTTTTTTGGTCTCTTGACCAAACATCTCGTGACATTTTCTACTGTCAGTGTATTAGGTTCTATCAAAGTGAAGCTCTTCATGAATTTTCTGTCGCTATGATATATGTGGAAATTTAGTTCACTTTCCTTCCTAACTGGGCCCCACAGGCCTTTTATTTGTTTATATTAAGCACTAGTTATACTTTGAGAATGTGTTAAAAAGAAAATTATAAGTGAGAACCATCTTTGGGTTGATTGATTCTAAGGTTGGGAAATGAAATTGAATGGTCATTTGATTATGTGTTGATTATGAATGTGTCATTGATAAAGTGTATTTGTTACATCTGTCTACAATTTAACATATAAAATAGTTCAAATTAAGAAGGAAATTATGAGCTACTTATTTCAAGATCCTGTGCTTTTTTACCTCGGTCTGTTTATTTCCTAAGCAGACACCAAAAATAATAATGCTTAATTCTCCTTACCAATGGCTCATTGCTTGCTTGCTTTTCCTGGGAATTGGGACTGGGACAGAGAAGAAAACCCTACATAACTGTTGATTTCAATAGAATTAATTGTCACAAACAAGGATTGAGAAATAAAAAATCTGAAACTCTTGTTAAGCACTGTAAAGAATTCACTTACTTAAAAAAAAAAAAAGAATTCACTTAAATTCCACTAAAATTTAAATCTGACATCTATTGAGTACTTTCTCTATTGAGAAAGGTAGGTGCTCTTCAACCCACTTTATTTAGAAAAGTAATAAAAAAAAATGTTTCTACTTTTGAGTGAAGTTTAAATTTCAAATTACCCAGTCAATTTTGTTTCTCAGTTACATGATAATCTTCTTCGTACCACAAACCTTTCATTTACTAATTTCAGTTATTATGTCAGGTGAATCATGAACGTTGATATTAGAAAAAAAGAAAACTTACCCTGTAGAAGTTTTTACTTACTCAATATCAGTTTGGATATTTTTTTCTGAATTTTGTTCATGTGGAAACTTAATTCCAGGACATCTTGATTTGAATCAGGTAAACCAATCAAGCAATTTAAAAAGAGATAAATGGCCAAGTCAGTTCCTATTTAAACTGAATATATTAAATGCTTACCAGTGAAATTTCTGGAGATTAGTAGAATATTTAGTGCAAAATTAGTAGAATATTTAGTGCAATTCTAAAACTCCTGCTCTCAAATTCTGTCTTTGGCATGACATAATAGCTGAACATTTTATTCTTTTAGGTTGTTGGTTCATAATGTAGAATTAATGTATTTTAACATAACCATATTATTTATTACCAAAAGGACTCCCTTAAAATCAACTGCCTGTAACTATCAAATATCTATGGGCTACGCCGGTGCCTCCATGGTAAAGAATTCGCCTGCAATGCAGGAGACACAGGAGATGTGGGTTCGATCCCTGGGTCAGGAAGATCCCCTGGAGGAGGGACTGGCAACCCACTCCAGTATACTTGCCTGGAAAATCCCATGTACAGAGAAGCCTGGCAGGCTACCATCCACAGGATCGCAAAGAGTCAGACACAACTGAAGTGACTAAGAATGAGCGCACATCAAATATCTATATCTTAAAGACTTCAGTTCAGTGGGCATCCCCAAAGCACATCTAACAGGCCTTGAACTTGTCCTTGAGAATGCTCGTTCAGGACATTGCTCTGTGGTTTGTTCCCTTGGAAAAGAGAGAGCCATATCAACTGTGATGTTTGTTCACAATTATTCACAGAGCTGATCCATGTAGTGAACTAACCAATCAACATTTCTGTGCCCTTGAACTTCTGAGACATTCAGAGGTTGCAGGACAGTTAACCAAGAAAGATTTTAGTTTTTATCTGCAATTTCTCTTCTCTCCATTCAGATTCATTTCTTCCATGTACTTTGCTCCTGATACATGCATCTTGCTTACAACCTGGGAAATTACTGAACGTGTACTAATAAATACAAATAAAAATATCGAACATTCATTGAGTGCTTACTATGTGCAGTCCTTGAAGTAAACACTTTACCTGCATTGTCTCCTTCACTCTCTGTGCCCAGTCTACAAGTTAGGTCCCCAAATGATTTCCCTGTTACCAACAAGGACCCTAATCCTCAGAAGGAGAGGTTAGCATGCCTGAGGCTACACAGCAGGTCTTAAAAGATGGATTTGAACCCGGGCAGTCAGACTCTAGACTCCCTCCTCCATATCTAACTCTGCACCACCCTGGCTGGGTGAATGAATTACCACTGTCAGAATCGTCTTATCCTACCTCCTAATAGCATTTTTTTGAAGGTCCAAGTAAAATACACATAAGAGAGATCAAATTCATATATAGCAACTTGAGGTTTTCTGGAAGGCAAAACCTCTGTCTTTTTCCCAAATGTACTTCTGCTTCCTGTTAAATTACCTTCCTACCCGGTGGTCTTGTCAAATGAAAAAGCACGCTCTCTTTCCAAACTCTTGGCGCTCCATTGACATTCTCTTCTCTGTTATCTCGTTTACCTCATTCAGTACATCTTTTCCAAAAGTTAAGTTCTTGTGTGGTTTGAATTACACTTTTTTTCTTCAGACTGTTAGCTGCCTTGAAACAGATTACTAGAATCTTCTTTATTTCCAATACTTTCTAATTTTTCCTCTTACAGGTAAATAACTTCTTCCTACTCTAATATTGTGGTTTACCACATCTTATCACTTAATTTATCCTGGATGTTACAATAAGATAAAGATCATTAATGAACTAACATAGAGCAGCCAACAGCATTTGCTGAATAGTAGCATGCCCCAGAGGCATTCAATAAATTTATTAAAGATATTTGATTACTAATTGAGATTATATATCACCATATACCTGAATACGTGAAGTGTGTAGAATGGATTCCTAATCTGAATGTCACTTAGCAAATGAAAATGGTATTGAATCTACTCATGCTGGTTTTTGATTTGCTGAAATGCAAATTTGTATTAGGAAATATAAGCACATAACTTCATGTATGTTATGATGATACATACTGCTCTTCGTGACACATTTCTGACTTTAATTCTGGAGCATCAGTCTGATAAATTTTTTTTGTCGGTTCTATTTTGGAAATAAACTTTTAAGTATGGCAGCTATGGAAGGTGTTGAAGGCATTCCAGTGCTATTTGTGGCCTGGAATCAACCAGATGTGTTTAGGCTTGGCACCAGTTTCAAGTTCCAAACACTGGTTAGAAACTGCCTGGAATGCCAAAGGAAATACAGCATTCTCTAGCTGAAGAGTATTTTAACACTCAACAAGTGGCTGACATCTCATGGAAAACTTTAGAGGGAAAACACTGTTTGGGTTAGTTCAGCCTCCATGACATCTATCTTTCTGCTTTGTGTTTTCAAATGATTTCTTCTCTAATTTGTATTCTTAGAAGCATATGGCTGATAAGACATTCTTAACATCATCTTTCCTCTATTCCTGCTCCTGCCTGACTTGGCAGTTTGCTCCTGTTTGAGCTGTAAAGCCCATTTCCAAAGCAATCATTTATGCTGTAACAAGCAGAGGGTATATATGGCAAAGTCAGCGATGATGCCATCTTGATCACTTTTGTACAATTCCTTGTTT
>NC_083713.1:54162500-54312500 GCF_033118175.1 Dama dama
GGAGATGCCCTCACATGGCCCATCCCTCGGCCAGAATGATGGAGCCTGGACTCAACTTGGTCTGTTGTCTAAAAGACCTCTCTGACATGGTTTTCTCAAGATAGTTGTACTTCTTCATAGCAGTTCAAGACACCAGTGAAAAGTATTCTGAGAGAAGCAGTTGGAACATGTGTGACTTTTGCTGACTGAAGACTTCCAACTCATGTTTCTAAACCACATTCTTATTTGAGTCTTTGGGGACAGGTGTTGCCATTCTTGTCACTTAGTTTGTAAACCCAAGGTTTAGGCAGTATTTTGCACTTCTTTCTATCTAGTGCTTCCTTTGTAAGGCAACCACTGTCCTGTTTAAAGAGGGTGAGTGAGAATTCCTACCTTCTTTGACAGTCCATACTTAGAGACACTGTAAAAACCAAAGGCAAACATGTGTCCGTGCTAAGTCACTTTATTTGTGTCCAACTCTTTGCGACTCTGTAAAGATCTTCCCTGTAGCTCAGATGGTAAAGAATCTGCCTGCAATGCAGGAGACCTGGGTTCGATCCCTGGGTCAGGAAGATCCTCTGGAGAAGGGAATGGCAATCCACTCCAGTATTCTTGCCTGGATAGAGGAGCCTGACGGGCTACAGTTCATGGAGTCGCAAAGAGTCAGACACAACTGAGTGACTAACCCACCTTTACGACCCTATGGGCTATAGCCTGTCAGGCTCCTCTGTCCATGGGATCTCCAGTCAAGAATACCAAAGTGGGTTTCCATGCCCTCCTCCAGAGGGTCTTCCCCATCCCAGGACTAAACCTGCATCTCCTTCATTGCAGGCAGATTCTTTACTGCTGAGCCACAGGGAAACCCAAAACAAACATGGTCTTCTCCAGTCTTAGGAGTATGAGATTGTGTGTGTGTGTGTGTGTGTGTGTGTGTGTGTGTTATTCCTTTTAAATAATGATAACCCCTCAGGAATATGGCGCATCCATCACATAAGATTCAGATGAAAATGTCTTGCAGCTAAAGGCTGGGTGGTGAAATCTACAAAGCCTGTAACTAGAAGACAGAAAACTTGGCCTGGATTCCCAACTCTGCCACTTCCTTGCTCTGTGGTGTCCTCAGCAAGTCAGTTGATCTGAGCCTTAGTGTCTTCATCAGCATTATGAGATGGTTGTATGAAGTCACTTCTAGGCCTATGGTATATCATCAATAGGCCTACAGTCATGTCTAGACCTACAGTCATTATACTTTTTAACCGTATGGGTATAGACAGCCTTTCTTGTACTTCTGTTTTCTACCACCTTGTAACCAAGAACATTGCAGAGCAGAAGAGGGATGCAAGCCCAGTTACAGACCTTCCCACCTCTATTTGACAGAGCAGCATACTCCACCCAGGTACTTTATTTCTTAATAAAATTCTTTAGGGCAAATACTTACTGATTTATCCAATGATAGTATTTGTTTTGCTTTTGAATTGCCATCTTTCTTTACATAACATCATGCTTTTGATAGTCCAGTGTTGTACTTGGGCCAGATTACCTAGATGTTTGTATGCATTTAGCATTCTAAAAAAGCACCCAAATTTTAAGTGCTCAACACTAAGCTCCCTTGTATGTTTGCTATTTTTTTTCCCTCCCTTTGGTAAGTTTCCTTCCCTAAAGAAATATGATAGCAGCAGAAGAAGCTTTTTGTTATGTTTTGGAGATCCGCCTTTGAATAACCCTTAAAGTACATTAAAAATTGCCCACAAATGATAGTGACAGGCTTCTCTACACCCAAGTCTCCAGTCAGGGATAATATTGCTATGGTGTCCCAGGCTTCTTCCAAATAGATTGTTTGGTGAGGGTGTGGTCTCTAAGACAAGCCCAGACTCTCATTTGGAGCTTTCTTTTTTCTGTTCCTGGCCGTGCTCTCTGCTGCTCTCCGCAGCTCACCTCTCTTCCCTTTGCCTGTCCTGCTCATGCAGCTTCAGTTTCTCTTTATCCTCCTCCTCCTTGCCTTTTCCTTCCTGTCTTATTAGGTGGGGAGAGAGGGAGAGCCTGAGTGCTGCCTTAATGCAGGAGTGCTCCACATCTATTCTCTTTGCCCCCTGAAAGTTTTCTGCAGTGCTACGTACTGACTTCCCTGGTGGTGCTGTTGTTGTTGAATTGCTGAGTCATGTCTGACTCTTCGCAATCCCATGGACTGCAGCCTGGCAGGCTCCCTGTCCATGGGATTTCCCAGGCAAGTGGGTTATCACTTATTTCTCCAGGGGATCTTCCCAAACCAGGGATCTAGTCCAAGTCTCCTGAATTGGCAGGTGGATTCTTTACCAGTTAGAATATCCCAACCACTATGGCTGTAGGAAAGTGGACCATTGCCTTTTTCAGAACTTCTTCGTACTTTTTTAATACCTTCCCAAATCAAATAGGGCTTCCCTGGTGGCGTAGTGGTAAAGAATCTGCCTGCAATGTGGGAGACCTGGGTTCAATCCCTGGGTTGGAAGATCCCCTAGAGAAGGGGAATGACTACCAACTCCAGTATTCTGGCCTGGAGAATTCAATAAACTGTATAGTCCATGGTTTCACAAAGAGTTGGACATGACTGAGCGACTTTCAGTTTTTCACTTTCAAATCAAATAGCTTTTCCTTTTCAAAAAAGTTGAGAGTTAGACAGTTGCAACAGCACTGTATAGTAGGACAAATTTTGTTTACTCACATTTTTAGATTTTATTCTTTTGTCAGTAAAGTATTAAAGGTTAAAAAATCTTTTATTCCAATTAAAATGGTGGTTTTTAATGGCAGGCAGAGGTCATTGTAATTATTTACAATTCTATAGTTTTTTAATTCATCTTGGCTTCATCTTTTTTGCCTTATCTTGAGTCTTAGAATACCCTCTATAGAAAGCTAACAACTTTCCTGGTACCCTTCTGTGGGAGAGAATATTTCCCCCTGTGGAAATTTTAGAAAGTGAAAGCCTGACTTCAGTCAGAGCAAAAGGCTAACCACATGTTCAACATAAATGACAATAGTAGCAGTTAAAGCTTTTGTATAATAAGGGCATTTTTCCTTTTAAAGCAGGATATTTTGTAAATTCCATACTTGACAGAGCAACATTTGCTAAGGATGGGCAATCCCCTGACAAATATGAAGTTGTAAGATTAAAAGAAATATATTTATATGTGGGACAAAAATATTTTTAGTGATAATCAAAAATTATTTTTGAAAAAAAGGTGATACTGACTGGTGTTTAATTTCACGTGACAATTTTCCTTCAAGATCCCCATGAACGTTTCAGTGTCAGAATTTCACACACATATATATTCAGAGATAAATGTTTTAAAAATGATGAGCTTCTTTTAACAGAATCACAGCATCGTTTAACTCAAATTAAGTACTGATGATATACAAAAAGTAGTTTTTCCAAAATTGACAAACCTTTAGCCAGACTCATCAAGAAAAAAAGAGAGAAGAATCAAATCAACAAAATTAGAAATGGAAAAGGAGATGTTACAACAGACAATGCAGAAATAAAAAGGATTATAAGAGACTATTATGAACAACTGTATGGCAATAAAACAGATAACCTGGAAGAAATGGACAGATTCTTAGAAAAGCTCTATCTTCCAAGACTGAACCAGAAAGAAATAGAAATTATGAACAACCCAATTACAAGCACTGAAATGAAGCTGTGATCTAAACTCTCCCAAAAAACAAAAGCCCAGGACCAGATGGCTTCACAGGAGAATTCTGTCAAACATTTAGAGAAGAACTAATGCCTATCCTTCTAAAACTCTTTCAAAAAATTGAAGAGGAAGGAACACTTCCAAATTCATTCTATGAGGCCACCATTACCCTGATACCAAAACCAGACAAAGACAACACAAAAAAAGAAAACTACAAGCCAATATCACTGGTGAACATAGATGCAAAAATCCGCAACAAAATTTTAGCAGAAAGAATTCAGCAACACTTCCAAAAGCTCATACACCATATCTAGATGGGTTTACTTTAGGGATGCAAGGATTCTTCAACATACACAAATCAATTGATGTGATATACCATAGTAACAAATTGAAAGATAAAAACCATATGATAATCTCAATAGATGCAGAAAAAGCCTTTGACAAAATTCAACACCCATTTATGATTTAAACTCTTCAAAAAATGGGCATAGCAGGAACCTACCTCAACATAATAAAGGCCACATATGATAAGCCTACAGCAAACAATATTCTCAATGGTGAAAAACTGAAAGCATTTCCCCTAAGATCAGGAACAAGACAAGGGTGTCCACTTTTGCCACTATTATTCAACATAGTACTGGAAGTCCTAGCTACAGCAATCAGAGAAGATAAAGAAATAAAAGGAATACAGATCAGAAAATAAGAAGTAAAGCTCTCACTGTTTGTAGATGACATGATACTGTACATAGAAAACCCTAAAGATAGTATCAGAAAATTACTAGAGCTAATCAGTGAATTTAGCTAAGTTGCAGGATACAAAATCAATACACAGAAATCACTTACTAACAATGGAAAATCAGAAAGAGAAATTAAGGAATCAATCCCGTTCACCATTGCAACAAAAAGAATTAATTATCTAGGAATAAAAGTTATGACCAACCTAGACAGCATATTAAAAAGCAGAGACATTACTTTGCCAACAAAGGTCCGTCTAGTCAAGGCTATGGTTTTTCCAGTAGTCATGTATGGATGTGAGAGTTGGACTATAAATAAAGGTGAGCGCCAAAGAATTGATGCTTTTGAACTGTGGTGTTGGAGAAGACTCTTTCTCGAGAGTCCCTTGGACTGCAAGGAGATCCAACCAGTCCATTCTAAAGGAGATCACTCCTTGGTGTTCATTGGAAGCACTGATGTTGAAGCTGAAACTCCAATTTGGCCACCTGTTGCAAAGAGCTGATTCATTGGAAAAGACCCTAATGCTGGGAAAGATTGAGGACAGGAAGAGAAAGGGACGACAGAGGATGAGATGGTTGGATGGCATCATTGACTCGATGGACATGGGTTTGGGTGGACTCCGGGAGTTGGTAATGGACAGGGAAGCCTGACGTACTGTGGTTCATTGGGTCTCAAAGAGTTGGACATGACTGAGTGACTGAACTGACTGACTGACTGAAACTTACCTAAGGAGACAAAAGAACTGTACACAGAAAATTGTAAGACACTAATGAAAGAAATCAAAGATGACATAAATAGATGGAGAGATATTCCATGTTCCTGTGTAGGAAGAATCAATATTGTGAAAATTACTATACTACCAAATGCAATCTACAGATTTAATGCGATCCCTATCAAATTACCATTGGCATTTTTCACAGAACTAGAACAAAAAAATTTCACAGTTCATGTGGAAACATAAAAGACCCTGAATAATCAAAGCAGTCTTGAGAAAGAAGAATGGAGCTGGAGGAATCAACCTTCCTGACTTCAGATTATACCACAAAGGTACAGTCATCAAGACAGTATGGTACTGGCACAAAAACAGAAATATAGACCAGTGGAACAAGATAGAAAGCCCAGAAATAAACCCATGCCCCTATGGGTAGGTACTTATTTTTGACAAAGGCGGTAAGAATATACAATTGGGCAAAACAGCCTCTTCAATAAATGGTGCTGGGAAGACTGGACAGCTACATGTAAAAGAATGAAATTAGAACACTTCCTAACACCATACACAAAGATAAACTCAAAATGGATTAAAGACCTAACTGTAAGACCAGAAACTATAAAACTTTTAGAGGAAATTATAGGCAGAACACCCGATGACATGAATCAAAGCAATATCCTCTATGACCCACCTCCTCGAGTAATGGAAATAAAAACAGAGGTAAACAAGTGGGACCAAATTAAACTCCAAAGCTTTTGCACAGCAAAGGAAACTATAAGCAAGGTGAAAAGACAACCTTCAGAATGGGATAAAATAATAGCAAATGAAACAACTGACAAAGGATTAATTTCTAAAATATACAAGGAGCTCATACAACTCAATACCAGAAAAACAAACAACCCAATCAAAAAGTGGGAAAAAGACCTAAACAGACATTACTCCAAAGAAGACATACTGATGGCTAATAAACACATGAAAAGATGCTCAAAATTGCTCATTATTAGAGAAATGCAAATCAAAACTACCATGAGATATCACCTCACACCAGTCAGAATGGCCCTCATCAAAAGGTCTACAAACAATAAATGCTGGAGATGGTGTGGAGAAAAGAGAATGCTATTGCACTATTGGTGGGAATGTAAATTGATACAGCCACTATGGAAGACGGTATGGAAATTCCTTAAAAAATTAGGAATAAACCCACCATATGACCAGCAATCCCACTCCTAGGCATATACCCTGAGGAAACCAATATTGAAAGAGACACATGTATCCCATTGTTTATTGCAGGACTATTTTCAATAGCTAGAACATGTAAACAACCTAGATGTCCATCGACAGATGAATGGTTAAAGAAGTTTTGGTACATATACACAATGGAATATTACTCAGCCATAAAAAGAAACGCACTTGAGTTAGTTCTAATAA
Source organism: Dama dama (assembly GCF_033118175.1). Taxonomy (NCBI): domain Eukaryota; kingdom Metazoa; phylum Chordata; class Mammalia; order Artiodactyla; family Cervidae; genus Dama; species Dama dama. The sequence continues at coordinate 54,169,014 of NC_083713.1, forward strand.
GGTGGGTGAACCTAGAACCTATTATACAGAGTGAAATGAGTCAGAAAGAGAAAGATAAAGATCATATTCTAAAGTATATATACGGAATCTAGAAAAATAGTACTGAAGAATTTATTAAGAGGGCAACAGTGAAGAAACAGACATAGAGAATAGATTTATGGACATGGGGAGAGGGGAGGAGAGGGTGATACATATGGAAAGAGTAACATGGAAACTTAAATTACCGTATGTAAAATAGATAGCCAATGGGAATTTGCTGTGTGGCTCAGGAAACTCAAATAGTGGCTCTGTATCAACCTAGAGGGGTGGGATGGGGAGGGAGACGGGAGGGAGTTTCAAAACAGAGTGGATATATGTATACCTATGGCTGATTCATGTTGAGGTTTGGCAGAAAACAGCAAAATTGTGTAAAGCAATTACCCTTCAATATAAAATGAATTTAAAAAAAAGTAGTTTTTCATCTGTTCCACTTCCAGTTCAGTCACTCAGTTGTGTCCAACTCTTTGCAACCCCATGAACCGCAGCATGCCAGGCCTCCCTGTCCATCACCAACTCCTGAAGTCTGCCCAAACCCATGTCCATTGAGTCAGTGATGCCATCCAGCCATCTCATCTTCTGTCGTCCCCTTCTCCTCCTGCCCTCAATCTTTCCAAACATCAGAGTCTTTTCAAATGAGTCAGCTCTTTGCATCAGGTGGCCAAATTATTGGAGTTTCAGCTTCAACATCAGTGCTTCCAATGAACACCCAGGACTTATCTCCTTTAGGATGGACTATTTGGATCTCCTTGCAGTCCAAGGGACTCTCAAGAAAGAGTCTTCTCCAACACCACAGTTCAAAAGCATCAGTTCTTTGGCACTAAGAATTCTTTATAGTCCAACTCTCACATCCATACATTACTACTGGAAAAACCATAGCCTTGCCTTGACAGACTTTTGTTGGCAAAGTAATGTCTCTGCTTTTTAATATGCTGTCTAGGTTGGTCATAACTTTCCTTCTAAGAGCTAAGCATCTTTTAATTTCATGACTGCAGTCACTATCATCAGTGATTTTGGAGCCCAGAAAAATAAAGTCTGACACTGTTTCCCCATCTATTTGCCATGAAGTGATGGGACCAGATGCCATGATCTTAGTTTTCTGAATGTTGAATTTTAAGCCAGCTTTTTCACTCTTCTCTTTCACTGTCATCAAGAGGCTCTTTAGTTCTTCTTCACTTTCTGCCATAAGGGTGGTGTCATCTGCATATCTGAGGTTATTGATATTTCTCTCGGCAAACTTGATTCCAGCTTGTGCTTCATCCAGCCCAGCATTTCTCATGATGTACTTTGCATATAAGTTAAATAAGCATGGTGACAATATGCAGCCTTGCCATACCCCTTTTCCTATTTGGAACCAGTCTGTTGCTCCATGTCCGGTTCTAACTGTTGCTTTCTGACCTGCATATAGGTTTCTCAAGAGACAGGTCAAGTGGTCTGGTATTCCTATCTCTTTCAGACTTTTCCACAGTTTATTGTGATCCACACAGTCAAAGGCTTTGGCATAGTCACTAAAGCAGAAATAAATGTTTTTCTGGAACTCTCTTGCTTTTTCGATGATCCAGTGGATGTTGGCAGTTTGATTTCTGGTTCCTCTGCCTATTCTAAAACCAGCTTGAACATCTGAAAGTTCACAGTTCACATATTGCTGAAGCCTGGCTTGAAGAATTTTGAGCATTACTTTATTAGCGTGTGAGATGAGTGTAATTGTGCGGTAGTTTGAGCATTCTTTGGCATTGCCTTTCTTTGGGGTTGGAATGAAAACTGACCTTTTCCAGTCCTGTGGACACTGCTCAGTTTTCCAAATTTGCTGACATATTGAGTGCAGCACTTTCACAGCATCATACTTTAGCATTTGAAATAGCTCAACTGGAATTCCATCACCTCCACTATTTTTGTTCATAGTGATGGTTCCTAAGGCCCACTTGACTTTACATTCCAGGATGTCTGGCTCTAGGTGAGTGTGAGTGATCACACCATTGTGATTATCTGGGTCGTGAAGATCTTTTTTGTACAGTCCTTCTGTGTATTCTTGCCACCTCTTCTTAATATCTTCTGCTTCTGTTAGGTCCATACCATTTCTGTCCTTTATTGAGCCCATCGTTGCATGAAAAATGCCCTTGGTATCTCTGGTTTTCTTGAAGAGATCTCTAGTCTTGCCCATTCTGTTGTTTTCCTCTATTTCTTTGCATTGATTGCTGAGGAAGGCTTTCTTATCTCTCCTTGCTATTCTTTGGAATTCTGCATTCCAATAGATATATCTTTCCTTTTCTCCTTTGCTTTTCACCTCTCTTCTTTTCACAGCTATTTGTAAGACCTCCTTTGACAGCCATTTTGTTTTTTTGCATTTCTTTTTCTTGGGGATGGTCCTGATTCCTGTCTCTTGTACAATGTCATGAACCTCCATCCACAGTTCATCAGGGACTCTGTCTATCAGATTTAGTCCCTTAAATCTATTTCTCATTTCCACTGTATAGTCATAAGGGATTTGATTTAGGTCATACCTGACTGGTCTAGTGGTTTTCCCCACTTTCTTCAATTTAAGTCTGAATTTGGCAATTAGGAGTTCATGATCTGAGCCACAGTCAGCTCCCAGTCTTGTTTTTGCTGACTGTGTAGAGCTTCTCCATCTTTGGCTGCAAAGAATATAATCAGTCTAATTTCGGTGTTGACCATCTGGTGATGTTCATGTGTAGAGTCTTCCCTTGTGTTGTTGGAAGAGGTGTTTGCTATGACCAGTGTGTTCTCTTGGCAGAACTCCGTTACCCTTTGCCCTGCTTCATTCTGTACTGCAAGGCCAAATTTGCCAGTTGCTCTAGGTGTTTCTTGACTTTCAGCTGTGTTCACCCACAAATCTGAATCAATATATACATATGAGTCTTTTTTTCCCTTCAAATGGGTAGGTTTCTTTCATTCAGTTAGCTAAATTTTGATCTGTAAGAGGCATTGATGTTTCTGTTCTGAAACCTTGCAGAGCATAATCACAATGCCGATTGATTATACATATGGCTTGATTAACATCGTTACACTATTGCTTTGAAAATGGATCTGATGTTATGTATCACTCAGGCTAGAGTTAATAAATAGCTGTGGTGTACAACTAGTCTGAAAGATTTCTTTCCAGATTCTTAGAGGGCTTAGAGGGCGTAATTAATAATCTTGTTTTGGAAATATACCTTCTAAAAGATATGTTAAATTTGTGTTTGAATTTATTCATGGAGCCACCACTTTCTTAATATCATTCTTCCCACAAGTGTGTATGTAATTGTATGCTCTAAAAATATAGAGACATTTTGTTTTTTTTCAATAGAAGGGATTGTTTGGTAATTAGAGATGGTTGTTAAAGAGGCAAATTATTTTGAAAATACACATTTTTTGAGAGGAGAGCTGGGAATGTCAACTAGACAGAGGGGTTACATTGACAACAGTGTGATACCAGTGTAGCAGCAGTTAGGTAAATTGGTATATAAACAAGCATCTGTTGCAGAAATGTAAGAATGACATCATAAAGAAGGTATGGAAAAATTTTAATTGAAAAAGAATGATGCACAGTTGCAGCCTGACTTTAAGTCTAAATTGATTTTGCCAACAGAGTAAAAGTGGGCTTCTTTTAAAACATTCCAATAATGTAAAGTATTTAAAATGTAATGTCCTGTTAATGTACCTAAAAATTAGACTCTAGGTCATCCAGTAAGAGCACTGCTTACAGTAATACACCCTATGTAATATGCAATTATCTTGACAATAGTTTTATTTTTCAACAATTTTGTCATAAAACAGCAGTAAGATACAATGAATTTGATTCATTTTTTGTGTGTGAATCATTTAATAGGCCATTACATCTACTATATTAGACTCCATTCTCCTTTCAGAGCTTTTCATTATAAGGCTGTCTTTAATGGAAAGAAGTTTAACCTTCCCTCCCAGATAGATTGAACCCCATAACAGTGTAAACATTCTCATTATAAAATAAAATCCCCTTCCCCAAGGGCAGTGCTATAATTATGTTGCAGATCATCCTATGAATGTTTCTCTTCAGAAACGCTGTCTCATTCTTGCTCTCAAGTTTTTATCATTTTCTACCAATCAATAATATTTTAATTTATAGTTTAATAAAATACATATGATCTAGTTAGAAAAAAATTTTTTTGAAGTTATTTTAATCAACTTTGAGAAGAAGTCATCAGTAAAATTGCTGTTGATTTATAAATAGGATAATTAGAGGCTTTCCTCCTAAGTACTGTTCACTGGCATTGTGGCTGTTTTTATTGCCTAGTCAAACCTCTTCATTCAATTTTAAAATTGCCTTTTGAATGAACTGCACTATAAGCTTGCCAAATAGTGTCACCATTAATACTTTACCTCTTCTGTTTCACTGTCCAGTCTGCAAATGCACAATAAATTGTTTGATAAGGGGGTCAATGAGGTTGTACTAGTTTTTAAGTGAAATATAACCAAACAGTTTGGATTATGTCACACACTTATTGTTATTGTAGAGCTGTGTTTAAAAGATAGCAGGACAGTACTTTGGTTCATTTTGTACTGTTACATCAAGAGCGGATCCAATGCATGTCAGGATCCTGTGGTTCTTTGACAAATTGCCCATCTTTATGTCAAGAGAAAAGGAAAAGCGCCATTTTCAGATTTGTAGACTTTACCCCCTTGTGAATGGTTTACTGAAAGTGACACACCTCCCATGTTCCCAGTTAAGAAAGAGACAATCTGGTTTCTATGTGAATGTGTTAGAACAAAGATTTCAGATGATTATTTCAAGATAATGATTTTATGAAGGTGCCAAAGGAAACTCATTGGAAGGCCTGAGGACCATATGTTGTTAGTATGAAAATGCCTTGCTGATCCAGGTTATCTGTTACATAGGTAGCGATTCTGTTCCCACAAGTCTGTGAACTCATTGGTATAGAGTGTATCTTGTAGAAGGTACTTTTTCCACTCTTTCACTTGCAGATGCATATTTATAACCACCTTCCCAAGTTACTTTCATGAGGAGGAAGTCAGGATGTTCTTAAATGTGTATCTTGCTGCTTACGCAGAATTGGTGAGGGTTTTTGAGAAATGCAAGAGGCAAAAGTAAAAAACTTTGTGCTTGTTAAAAGCAAGTCTGTTTGTGTGTGTCTCTCCCTTTGTAACAGAAGGAATGTTTCTTATGTTTCTGTCTTCAGACAGTTGGCACACATTTCATCTCAGCAGCTGCTTTCTCTTAAAGTGCAGTAGAGTGTAGGACTGTAGTGACACCAGCATTAATACTTCACATTCTGCTATCATATGCTGTCACTGGGAAATATGGATCTAGGTTACATGTGTTTGCAGACTTTGTACTGCTGAATTATGAAAGCTGACTCTGTTGGAGAATTGTGTTGTATTCAGAGACTGTGAACTGAACAATAAATGAATGCAGGAGGCTGCTTAAAGTGCTATACCGTGCTCTGCTTTTGGGGCCTAGCTGAGCCAGAGCTTTAAAATTGAGAACCGCCAAATTGCCCTGGAAAAAGACCTTAAAATGAACATCTAAATAATTTTGTCAAAAAGCATTTGTATGCATTGTCTTTCACTTAAAAATTTTTTTAATTCTTTTTTTTTTTTCCTACAGTTTTACAAATTGGTGCACTTTAGGTACATAAAACAGTAAAGCATGTTACAAGTGATCCAAGAAAAGTGTTTTCTCATTCAGATAAAATTTTACAAAGGAAATTAATTGTTAACCTCCCTTACTGTGGCTGTAAAAATTTAAATAATGTTTTATATATTTTTTTGTAATAGTCTAAAATACAACAATCAGTACACACCTCGTAAGATAACAGTCATTCTTTTTGTCTGGATATCTGAGCTATGTTTGTACACACACACAAACACATATGCACACACATGTGTATGTGTAAATATACACATGCATACCTGTAAAATTTTAAAACTATTAATAAAATTTAGGAAAAACAAATGACTGTTGATTTATAAACAGAATGTTTAGAGGCTAGTAAAAATAATATAATACTATCCTAATAAAATATGAATGAACACATGTGAGGAATGTTTTTAGGTGAAAGCAAATTTACAGATGAGTGTTGGGAGGTGCAGCCCAAACAGGGGAGTCAAAGCTGTGAGGCTACATTTTGTTCTGTTGTGTCTAAGAGGTAGGTGTTCAGTTTTTAATGGCCTTGATACTTTGATGTCTTTAAAATTTCACACAGATTAAATTTGTTTGGCTAATTTGTGAATTTATTTGTAGAATATCTAACTTTTGGGCTTGATTTGCTCTTTTAGGGACTGGGGCATAGATATTGTTTTTTGACCTATAGTATTTTGCATTGAAAACTACCTTAAGAACCATCGTTCATTTCCATGCTGCTTTGCAAAGCACTACTTTTAAGTAGCTTGAACTACTTTGGTTTAGGTCACATAAAGATCTCAAGTTGTGAAAACGCAATTTTCTAAAAGTTTAGGGTTATTCATCTTTGAATCAGCTATTTATGTTGCCTCATTTTGCTGTTTGAGAGAAACAAGCTGTCGTCATAGCCTGCTATTAAATGATGGTTATGACAGTGATGTTCACTCATATAAAGAAGCTAAGGAAAAATTAGGATTTGTTTGGAACTTTGTAAATCCTGTTTTTCTCTGTTTTCAAGACTCGGTATCAAAAGACAGGTATCCTGTGTCCCCAGATCATGTAAAAATTTTTGCATTCTTCCTTAGTATTTTGCCTATTAAGTAAGCAAACCGGTTGTAGTTAGACAAAGAGGTATTTAACACTTCAAACTATGCAAAAAAAAAAAAAAATCACATTAGTAGCCTGGAATGATCATTTTCTGTCTTGTGGCTGTCTTTTTATGATTCTTTGTGTCCTAAGTGTGACCAGATATGCAGCATCTTCTTGTCCCTTTTCCTTGTAAAAGCTGACTTCTCAGTGGCCCATTTCAAAATGCCTTTCGTGTGAGCCTGTGCACCTCAGACAAGTCTATTTCCTCATCTCTGGAAGGTGAAACCCAGGGGCTCGTCTTCCCGGGCAGCATTTGTGTGATACCCCGATGTGGTACACATCGATTTTCCTTTGAACGGAGTAGCTATTTGACAGAACAGTTCCTGTCATTTGTGCACAAGACGTGCTGTGTAGTGCGTTCGGGGCCTTGCTGACTGTCCACTGGAGCTTTGTTCTGGAACCTGCCTTGAACTGGTGCTTCCTACAGAAACTCTGTGTTTGTCAAAACGAAGGACTCTTGCTGGAAACAGTACTGTCTGGGATTGGCTTCTAAAATGCCACTGTTAGCTGATTGCAAAAACATAAAACACATCAACAGTTTTGGCAATAGAATTAAACGTGTGAATGAATAGAATGAAAGGTGGAAGCAGCACATTTCTCTCTTAGTCACAGTTCTATGCAATTGGGGGCCATTAAGTACCGTTTATGGGGTTCTACCACGACTTCTCGGGGAGGGCTGTAGTGACCTCGGTTTCCTTTGTGTGTCTCTCATCCTCACAAGGCATCCTTACTGAAAAGGGAATCATTAAATAAAACTTCTGAAAGTGACTTCCAAAATCAAAACACATACCAGGAGCCGGTATTTGAATCCTTCACAAGTAATACTAAATTTTAGTTCTCCTCATGCTTGATTAAGGTAGAATGGGTTGGACGTGGAAGAATAGCTTTTAATATAATCATGTAGAGCCACACTTTTAACATGTAAATGTATGGTATGATATTTAGGTCAGCTGAGAAACAAGCAGCCTTTTAAAATTCCCTTTTTCCTACTTCTTCTGTATTTCTCCCAATGTGTATATATGTTCAGTCTTCCAGTATATCCAGCAACTTTGCCTGGTGACATAGCTTTATCTAATGTTATTATTTTTCAAAAGTTTCCTGTGGAATTCTTCCTGCTTGGAAGAGTTAAGGCACAATCAATAAGGAAGCTCTAAATTGTAGTTATCAGTTTTATTCAATATGGTAAATTTGGTGTCTTTTCCCTATTGCTTATCTCCTCAAAAGTTAATTGTACTTTTCAACCTCAAATATTGGCAAAACTTGAGGTTTTTATTCTTTGCAATATAGCATATGTCAAAAATATCTGGACTTCAAGGAGGAAACTAAGGCAGAAGTGATTGGATAATTTGGTTGTGTCAGAGACAGTTAAACTTTGCCTTTATTGAGATAATGATCATGGTTTATGATAGCTGGTTCTGTGCCCATGTATAGCCTCTGACACATTTTTGGAGAGCATTACTTATACTCTGGATATAATTTAAAGTGCTTGCTATAGTGAAAAGAACTCCAGGCTAGTTGTTGGAGTTGCTGCACTGTTACTAACTAGCTGTGTGTGTGGTCAGGCCTGTCATTTAACCTTTCACAGACCTTAGTGTCTGTGTCTATAAAATGAAATTGTTGAACTGGATTAGATCTCAAGTCCCTCTAAGTTTTAAAAGTCAGTCATTTTATATTTCTGATTAGAAGTTTGGTCCTATCATAGTTATGTAAGGTTTTTAAAATACATGAATTTCAAAAGTTATTGTTTATTTTTAATCATCATCATTCCAAACAATAAAGCTAAAATATTTTTCAGTTTTGGAAAAGTGACTTTTAAAATGAGATTGGAAAGTGCTCTATGTTCTTGAGTTTGCAAAGCTAGAACAAATAGAGGTTGGAATGTAGATTTCATAAAATAAGTCTCAGGTTAGTAAGACTCATTGGAAAAGACCCTGATGCTGGGAGGGGTTGGGGGCAGGCGGAGAAGGGGATGACAGAGGAAGAGATGGCTGGATGGCATCACCGACTCGATGGGCATGAGTTTGTGTAAACTCCGGGAGTTGGTGATGGACAGGGAGGCCTGGAGTGCTGCGATTCATGGAGTTGCAAAGAGTCGGACACGACTGAGCGACTGAACTTAACTGAACTGAACTGAGTAAGCTTTTTAGCTTTTGCTTTTTCCTTAACCGTCAAGTAAATTACATATTTCAGTATGTTATTTATATAACATTAATTTTATAATTAGCTATTTACCTTGTCTCTAGATAAAACTTAAGGTAGAGGGTGCCTTTTTCCTAGTTCTGCTCCTAAACTGTGACAATCAAGTATGTCAGTATTTAAACATATTCAGGTTTTTTTTTTATTGCTTCTATTTGCATTTAAAGAAAAGACTTTTATATTCCCTCTGGGCTCATAGTTATTTCGTGATCATGTGGTTTTCCAACAAATCAAAGAGGATCAGCTTCTCTTTCTCACCGTTTGGTATAGTCAAAGGGGAGTCTTGAATTAGGTGGCCAAGGACTGGCTACCATTCCCAGGGTGGCCAGGGACTGACTACCATTTCCACCTCTGCCATTAACTACTCATATAACCAAGCAAAGTACTGAACCCATACAGAGCTTCAGTCTTCTTATTTGTAGCATGGGGATGATATACTTTCTTTTCACATAGGGCATAGCACCTTGTGCTTTCCAAATATTTAATAAATGTATGTTTGACTCAATAGAGCTAAGCTTGGAATTGTGTCCTAAATTCTGTCCATTTTTTATTTGTTTCTATAGGACTGCATCATCAAGGTTGAGGATTGGGAGATGTTATTTAAGATAAAATAATTGTTTAGCAGTCCTCTCTGTGTGTTAACTTTAATTTCCCTATTCAGCAGAGGTAGAGGGGCTGTTGAATCTTTATTTGGTCAAGCAGACATCAGAAGCTGAGTTTATTTCATTGCAGTAGAAGTGAAGGGCCAACCTGGTTGCTTTTTCCTGCCCATTTCTTTTCTCCTACCTTTCTATAACCCAGAACTTCTTGGGCTCTTGTAAACAGAGTTTAAAAGTCATTGTTCATCTATAATTGAGCACCAAAGCCATTTATGGAAAAGGACTTGCTATTTAGAATGGCTCCTTTGAAACTGTGCTAGAATAAACTTCCAATGCTTTACCTTTGTATTATATATATATATTTTTTTAATATAATGTTTTTGTATTATATACAAAAAATAAAGAAAGAAAGGTTATTTGCCAGATTTATATTAATCAACATTTTAGTTTTAACTGCCAGGAAATTTCATTTAAAGCAATAATCCTTTTCTTCATTCTTAAAGGTCATAGTCTAAAATCTTACTTTTTTTTCTTGTCATATGGTTTGATTCACAGTAGATAGCTGTCCATTTGGATTGGTTATATGTTATCAAGTTGCAATTTCCCAATTAGCTTAAAGAGATCAGATAATTTATGCATACAGTATTGTTTAACATCAACAAAGCTTATCCCTCTCAAAGAATCTCACCAGGGGAAATTAATTTTAACGGCTAGTCATTAGAGTCTAGGCAAAGGTTGGGGAGTATGAGCACAGAATAAAACTCACTATGTTTTAAAATCTCATGTGCCTATTTCAGGATGTCCTAACTAACTGTGAAGCTCCTTAAGAGTCAGGATCTTAATCTTAGTCTCCCAGAAGACAGGAGGACATAAACGCACCGTTCTAGGTGCCTAATCAGCAGTTTTATTAACCACTGAAGGTGGTATTCGTAGGACTAATAGAAGTGAAGTCTGTGCCCACTAAACTTAATAATCTTGTCTTTGAGTGTTTTAAACTCTTTGAAGGTTTTTGTGGGTTGAAAAACCTTGTTGTTAAGCCAGACAAAGCCCCTAAATCTGTCAGGAGATGCTAAGCACTGTCCAGTTAGATAGAGACCTTTTTTAGAGTCAGGCCCTGCTGTCTCTGATGTCCAGTCCCACATCTTGGCTCACTGGCAGGTTCTAAGGACAGACCACCTTCTTGGGACAAGTCTTGCCTAACTTCTGAGCCGCTTTGCTGTTTCCACCCCCACCTGGCTGAGAACTGTGTTCCACCTGGTAGCTCCTATCAGCTTATTGAGTGACCCTGGACCAGTCAAGTCACTTAAATTCTCTGAGTCTCTGTACAGGAGAAGACGATTGAGGGATCACACCCAGTTTTAAAATTCTGTCCTTTTAAACAAACTAACAAGAACCTATGTATAGCAGAGAATATACATATATAACCTATGTATAGCATCTGCTTAATGCGCTGTGGTGACCGGAATGAGGAAGAAGTCCAAATGGGAGGAGGGGATATATGTATATGTATGACTGACTCAGGTTTCTGGGGCGGTGCTAGCGGTTAAGGACCACCTGCCAATGCTAAGTGACGTGAGAGACCGGGATTCGATCCCTAAGTTGGGAAGATCCCCTGGAGGAGGGAATGGCCACCCACTCCAGCATTCTTGCCTGGAAATCCCATGGACAGAGAAGCCTGGAGGGTTAGGTTCCATAGGGTCACAGAGTCAGACACAGCTTAGCACACACACATGGTTGATTGACCTTGCTATACAGTAGAAATTAGCACAACGTTGTAAAGCAACTATACTCCAATAAAAATTAATTTTAAAAAAAGTCTATGAGTCTTTAATACATTATTGACCAGGGGATTTTTGCAGAAACTAATGCCTTTGAAGTTAACACGTCTCTTGTCAGTGATGTGTTAAGATAGTTTAAATAATTGAAAATTATGTGTATTCTCTTTTAATGATGCTGATGAGTAAGATTACTTTTACACAGATACACACATGCACATGCACACTTAATGTCCCTTTGTGTAGGTATGTGTGACCAAAAGAGAGTGAGACCAAAAGATGGGAGCCGCAGGTTATAGGAAAAATGTGAAATATACCTCTTTTTCTCCTTTTTCCTGGACATCAGATTCTTATTTTCTTCCGCATTAAACTGACCAAACACACAGCAAAGTAAATACTGAGTCTCATTCTTGATCATTCACAGCTTGAACTTTGATTGAAGTTGTTTGCTCTCTGATCCAGAGTTTTTGGATGCGTGGCATTTCGTGTGAGCAAAGAAATAAACAGACTAAAAAGGTTGTAGAAAATTGTAGATTTAGTAGAATCCCTGAGATGATTTACTTTAGGGCTGGGTTGAGAATGGCAAACAGATGCAAAGGCTTTTCCTGGTCTTTGTTTTCTGAGTTGGCTGTACCCTTGCCTACAAGAGGCCTAGATTCTTGGTATTCTCTCTCTCTCTCTCCACCACTGCTCCCTGCCCCGCTTTTGTGAGCTTCTAGGAGTCACTTTCAGAGTATGATATGTCTGCAAAGATTGTTTGATTAGCAGAAAGTGTGCCCAGAGAATGATGCCATATTATCTTGGATTATTCATTTTATTATCTTTCCCCTGTCCGAGGCAGGAGGATGGAGTACTGAATCTAGCATAGCCAACATTCAACCTCCCAGAAACTTGGAGAAAAGGTTGGGCCTCTCCTCCACCCCACCTAGGTGGCCATTAGGATGAAGGCTTTTTCTGGGAGGAGGTCCAAAGTCATCTCAGATGTGTAGGTTTTGGAGATTATTCAAAAGGGTTGCTCCCTGGAATGTGAGACATTCCCGAGGTCAAATCAGTTTATTTAGGCAAGATTATCAGTAAACTACATGAAAAGGAAAGGAAAAATCCATTTCTGTAAACTTTAGCCTTTTCTGAAAACATGGGCTCCATCTAAAAAGAGGGTAGTGCTTATGAAGTAGAGAAGTCTATAAACATTAGCATGATCTAGATTAGTTTAAATAATTAACTGCATGATACACACAATAAAGAAAAACAAGATTCTTTTTTTAAAACTTAGCATTCTGTTGAAATAATTATAATATATACATATATTTTGTTGTTACAGTTTATGTTCCCAAGATTGATGTTTCTTCATATTGCAAAAATGTTCCCAGATTTTTTATTCCAAAAGAGTAAAACAAACAACAAAAAAAGACAGTATGTTTATTTTAATAAGATTTTTTAAATGCAGTGAATTTTATGCCTTAAAAAAAAAGTTTTATGTGCTTTCTTGTAGACTTTTCATCTATTCTCCCATACCTGCTATTAGATCAAATGATAGCACTTTAAGCTAAGGACTTACACAAAGTCCTGTAAATAACAGCCCTCTCTTCTCATTTAAAGCCAGCAGGACATCCCGTCATGACTACCTCTTAATTAGATGATATTTTGATCTGTGTTCCTATTCATTAATGCTTTGTTTTCTAGTGTCATGTCAGTGTACTGTTTACTGACTAATACAATTTCGTGACATATTCCTAGGAGAGCTGGACCAGGAGAGACAGTGTTTGGCTCAGTCTTCCCACTATATTGGTTGACATATTCTCCCGATTAATGTATCTGTGAAATTTCATAATACTGAAAAATTCTTCATTTTCAGAAGTTGAGAATTTTTAAGAAAAGCCTGGTAAACCCTTCGCAGGAAGAAGACTGATGTTCACACACTGGTTATCTAACTTGCAAAGCATTTTCATTGCATTAGTTTTCCCTGAGTTGGTCCATTGTCTTCACCCGGCTCTGTCTGCTGCCGCTTCTGCAGTGCTGTGCTTGCTATTTTTTCCCCTAATATTTAATGCAGTGCATTTTATGTTCTTCCTTTTATTTCATTTTATGTTGGATGGTGTTATGTATTTCACTGTTGGATCTAAATTGGGGAAGGGAATCCTGCTTTGTCCTTGTACTATAATGAAGATAGAGTTTGTTAATATAAATGTAAACTGCTGTCTTAGGTGCATCATCACAGGAAGACTGTTTCATAATTGAATATGTTGGTACTGGATGCATTTAGAAAATTACAGTCCCTAAACACCTACTCAGAGAGAGAGAGATGAACTTAATGGTTTGTTGTGTATAGTTTCATTTTAAAATATTTTAGAAGAATGATTTGTAAGAATGTGTACAGTGCAAAGTAATGATGGTAACAGTGGAACAGTTAAAGGAAAAAATATATGCAGAAATTACATTCAACATTTATTAGGATCTTTGTTCTTGGAAAGTTACATATTTTTGAGGATTTCAAAGTATGGATGGTAAAATTAGATTAGACTAAGAGGGAGAAATAAGTTTGCAGAAGCTCGTTCAGGACGCAGTACCTGCTTTAGTAAACATAACTGTAAATGCATTGCTTTTTATTAAATTATCTGCCTTCACAGAGCAATAATATTTTTAAATATATATCGAGTGTTAAAAATGATGTGATGATGGCAATTTGAAATCCACTTTCCTCATTTCTCTAAGTGAAATGAAGAAATATACATGAGCACATCTTCAAGTAAGAGTGGAAAAGATTATTTTAAATAATACAGATGTGAAAATGAGTGCCCAGTAAGAAATGTATGTGAAGTGCTGGTGGTTAATGCTACACTGACAAAATTCTTATTTATCAATATCTAAATGTTTAATGTTGAGAGAAATATTTCAGAAGCATGAAATATATGAAACAAAAAGACAGTGTGCTTCTTATAAGCACTTCAAAATTTATATGAGCTACTCTGGCTTCTTCAGGCTTAAAGAAAAGGAAATGATTCACATTTGCACAAAAATAATACATCAGACTTGTTATGCTTAATGTAGATATTTCATCAAGAACAGAACTTTGAGATTATTTTTATTTTCCAAGAGATGACATGACTGTGATTTTTAAATCACACTCTCTTTTTTTCAAAGATGACTGTTTCTCCTTCATCTTTGCAGGACAGACATTTCATAAAATAGAGACATGTTCAAGATTGGAGAAGACATTGCTTAAAAGGAAGTTGTAATATGTTGTTTTGTAGAGAAATCTCCACTAAGGTTAACCATGAATTTAAGAAACTAATCCCACTGAAGTTAAACATTTGCCCTTTTGGAAACAGGTCTCCTGAAGCCAGTCATTTCTTCTTCAGAAAAATTAAGTGTCCTGGGTGCTATCTAGACAATAGCATGAGAAGAAAAAGAGGGACAAATTGGGTATGAAAATGTGTTGTACATCTCTAGTTAAACAAAGATGGTCACTTGGATTTTAGCTGTACTTTCCATATTTAAAACTTGTGAAAAAGAGGGGTTAAAAAGGCTGAATATCTTTGTACCTTAATGAGAGAGCGATTGCTGTAATAGTATCAAAGATAAACCAGTATATTAGGAACACTAAATGATAAAGGGCGATAATATGCCATTCTTGAGACTTCTTGGCTCTTACCTAACACATCAGAAAGTGATTGTTGAATTTTAAATAGCCATACAAATGGATGACATAGAAATTTAACTTTGCTTTGACCTTATTCTAATTCACAAGATGACTGCAAAATGACTTTGTTGCATCTGAATGTATGCTGGATGCTAAATCACTCCAGAGTATAAAATCTTTGTTTTGGCATAATGTTGATGCATAAACATTTGTACCCCATACTAACCCTATAAACATCACAATCCATCAGTACAATTACAAAAAAGATTGTTTGTTTTCACACTTAAAGCAGACATGAAATAGAGTGTCCTTAACTTAATCACCACCTTGATTTACCACATTTGCATATATTTGCATATTAATTGGACTACAGATTAAAATTGGTTTTGTAATTTTAATTAAGTGTCCACAAAGGTAAATGATTAGAACTGTTTAAAATACATTCTGACATAAATAGCAGTAAAAGCTTTTGTGATGATGTTTTTGTGGAATTACATTCAGAAAGTGGCCTTTTTATGATAGTAATTTTAATCTTAAATAGAATTATACAGTCAAACAGAACTGTGGATTCATAATCATTTTTTTCAAGATTCATTTAATATTTTGCTGATTTGCAGCACTTGATGAAAATGTACTGTAGGTTTAGCTGATTGCAAAATTAGGCCTCTAGAGCTGATCAACTGAGGGTTTAAACCCTCGGTCTTTAGATGTCTGTCACGTGGGCTTGAAATGTATATCTCATCCTGTTGATGTCTGTGCATGTGTGTGTGTTTTAATGGAATCAACTCCTATAACCCTTTTAATGATATACCCTTTAAAAAGAGAATCACCTTAAGGGACCATTATATTCCCAGTTTAAATTAGGGAACATATAAAATGTTTAAAGGTCTCTTTGGCATATTATTCTGTTACCCAGAAGAACTGTCCTGGTGTTGACATAGGCCAAAATGTGCCAATTTAATAACAGGTCACCCTCCCTGGTGAATCCCTATGGGGACGACACTCACAGGATGCACAGATAATTGTTGGGAAAACGTGCAATTTTTTTTTCTTCGAAACCTGGGATGCTTAACGTGTGGCATGTGCTTTCTCTTCTACCAGACAGAAAATTGGTTTTACCAGAAGGTTACTGGATGCCTAGCACCCCCTTCTTCCAGCTGGCATCTTCCAGTTTGGATCATTTTAAATGTTGGATTCTGAAACCCACCCCTCAGCTGCCGCCTTCTTCCCTGGCGGCACCCTTGAGTCGGCTCCCTAATGCTTTCTTGCACCCAGCTGCTTCTCTCCCTGGCTCCTGGCTATTTAGGATGTGATGGGATAAATGTCTTTCCCTACCAGTCACCTCTGAACAACTCTTAACTGGATTTCTTTTATAAGCTGTTGTACCCCTAAATTTGCAACAAATTCATCAAATTTGTTTTCCATTCTAAATTTTGTGTGTGTGTGCCTATGCACATGGATTCAGGAGTATATCCCTCCCGCATACACATATATACATACTGCGCCCTTGTAAGTTTATGAAGAATAAACCTGTTAAAACCTTTTGACTTTGTTAAAGCAGAAGCAGGGAGGTAATTTTTTAGAAATAAATCAATGCATATTAATTTTTGAGTCAATTTTAAAGACGTTTTATTTTATCCTGATATATTAGAAAGAGCAAAAACCTGGGAATTTGCCAGGCATAGTTTCAAATTCCAGTCCTTCTATTTCCTGAGTGTGCTGTGTTGGCAAGTCATTATATCTCACTGAAACCTTATTTTCTTCATATGTTAAATGAGGATAAAAAAGACGTTTGTTAAGTAATTGTGAGATTTAAGTAAAATGATGAATGTAAATGCATCTAGTCAAAATGAAGCAGTAGAGATTGGTGAAAATGGCCAAATTCAGGACATATTTTGAAGACAGAATAGACCAAGTTTGATGATGAAGTGGTTGTGGGATGTGAAAAAGATAGGGTGATACCACAATTTTGGGCCTCAGCAAAGTAGACCTCCCCTAATCTGAAGGATGGGCTTCCCTGAGGCTCCACAGTTTAAAAAAAAAAAAAATCCACCTACAATGCAGGAACCACAGAAGACACGGGTTCAGTCCCTGGGTCGGGAAGATCCCCCTGGAGCAGGGCATGGCAAATATTCTTGCCTGGAGAATCCCATAGATAGAGAAGCCTGGCGGGCTATAGTCCACAGGGTTGCAAAGAGTTGGACAGGACTGAAGCAACTTAGCACACATGCATAAAACTGAAAGAAAGGGAAGACCATGGCAGAAACAGATTTGAAGGGAAGGATCCAGAGTTGGCTTCCAACATGCTGAATGTGAGATACTTTTAGAGACAGAAAAGCCAACTTACTTTGATCAGAAATTATTTTGTATCTCAACATCCTAACAGGTGTTATACATGTCTGTTTGCGTTTGTGTATAAATATTTGGGAACATCTAATTCAAAATATACTTTTGTCAAAAAGATAGATGGGTGTAGAAATCCCAAATTACATCTGAAGATTAGGGGACACCATTTTGAAGTGCTGAAAATAGTTTAAATTCAGTGTTTTATTACTAGCATTGCTTTAATGGTTGGTACAGAAGAGATTTTGATGTATTTTATTATTCTCAGTGTTTCTAGTTCTGTTTTCAGATTCATTTCACTAGTTGAAGCAAAGTTTTTATGAGAACACTTTATTGGGCAATATGATATCCTAATATATGATCCAGAAAGTACAGTAAAAAGCATAAAGGAAGTACCAAACACTTCCCCTTGCTTTATTGGTTCAAAGATCCTGAATAAAATGCTCTCAAAAAAGAAAGAGAATATAAGGAAAAAGAAGAAAAAAATGAATGAAAGGGGGGAAAAAAGTTCCTTGAAAAGAGGTTACAAGAATCCGTATTATGCGAAAATAGTTTCAAGATTACATTACCCAATGCTCTTCCCAGAACTTTACCTCCCCTAACTTTAAACCTGAGTTATTAACCATTAAAGAAAGTTTGTCCTCTCTGCTCTTCGTTCTTATTGCCATCATCTTTTAAGCTTTTCTTACCTCTGTTTCCTAGGACCTCTCGGTCTCTACCCATGCCAACAAATCTCTCCTTTCTGGACTATTCTTGAATATTCATCATACATGTTATCATTTCAAGGACTCTGAACAGTCTTCCAAAAAAAAGAAACCAGTTTTATGTTCTTTTACCCAGTTTATCAGTCAGAGCCCTGGCAAGAAACATATGGCACACTCAAACTTGTAACTTGAGAAAACTTTAATAAGAGGACTTTTTACAGCAGGATGGGCAGGGTTTCAGGCAGGCATCAGGGATTGTGCAGTACTCTGTTACCACCCCTGGGCTTGGAAGGACGAATGGAAGGAGTGGTTATTAGAACCTGAAGTGTGTGTGTGCTCATTTAGTCATGTCCAACTCTTTGCAACCTCACAGATTGTAGCCTGCCAGGCTCCTCTGTCTATGGAATTTTCCAGGCAAGAATACTGGAGCAGGTTACCATTTCATCCTCCAGGGGATCTTCCCAACCCAGAGATGGAACCCGCATCTCCTGAATCCTGTATTGGCAGGCGGATTCTTTACCACTGAGCTACCTGGGAAGCCCAGAACCTGGAGAGAATCAACTAACTAGTCCCTTAGTTAGAAAGCCACGGCCAACCGATTGCAACTTGGCAGTGAATGAGCAGTAGAATAAACACCTAGAAATTTCCTGCCTGTTTCTCTAATCAACTGAAATCAACTAGAACCAGAGGGCCAGAGATCCTCTTCATGCAGTCCTTTCGTTTCAGCGCAGAGTAGGACAGGACAGTGGAAAATGGATGGAAAGGCCACACAGAAAGCAGTCTAGCACACATTAGGTTTCCCAAATGTTTATCTCACTGAAGCTCACTTTTGGTCTGTTTGTATGTTTGCTTTGTTGTGATTTGATTTGACACCTACAAACTGTCTTCATTGATACTATTGTGTGCAGCACAACTTAGAATATTTATCTAAGCAGTGGTCATAAAATGGAGGCCAGTGTGCTTGTAGGCAAGCATATTGCTTTTTAAGAAGCAGTTTTGCTTTTTAATTATTAGGCCTGAATATCTCTGGGTAGGACATAAGCACCTCAAATTTGAATGCAACCCACCACTTTCTGATATGT
This sequence comes from Dama dama, assembly GCF_033118175.1. Lineage (NCBI taxonomy): Eukaryota > Metazoa > Chordata > Mammalia > Artiodactyla > Cervidae > Dama > Dama dama. The sequence goes on from NC_083713.1 coordinate 54,188,158, forward strand.
TCATGCATCAGGGAAACCTATTTATGTAATTTTCTTGCTGTAAAGACATTTGAATTGGCCGATTCTCTGGATTCTGCCTCTCCCCCTCCGATTTCTTATTAAAACTTACCTGTTCTGGGTCATGTTTTCGTTGGACCCAGTTTTCCTCTAGAGAATCTAGTAAATCTGTTATTATTAAAATGATTATTGATGATTTAATGTGTCATCTTCCTTGAGTAACAGAATTGAATTTTTAAAGCTGTTTTGTTCCATATCCCTCCCCCAAAATTTCAAATGATATGACATCCTTGCTCTTCAAAATGCACCAAAGCCATGTTGTTCTACATGTAAAACTTGCCCTAATCATTTTTAATCATCAAAAAAGCAAGAGAGTTCCAGAAAAACATCTGCTTTATTGACGATGCCAAAGCCTTTGACTGTGTGGATTACCACAAACTGTGGAAAATTCTTCAAGAGATGGGAATAGCAGACCATCTGACCTATCTCTTGAGAAACCTGTATGCAGGTCAGGAAGCAACAGTTAGAACTGGATGTGGAACAACAGACTGGTTCCAAATAGGAAAAGGAGTACATCAAGGCTGTATATTGTCACCCTGCTTATTTAACTTATATGTGGAGTACATCATGAGAAACACTGGGCTGGAGGAAGCACAAGCTGGAATCAAGATTGCTGGGAGAAATATCAGTAACCTCACATATGCAGATGATATCACCCTTACGGCAGAAAGCGAAGAAGAACTAAAGAGCCTCTTGTTGAAAGTGAAAGAGGAGAGTGAAAAGTTGACTTAAAACTCAACATTCAGAAAGCTAACTTCATGGCATCTGGTCCCATCACTCCATGGCAAATAGATGGGAAAACAGCGGAAACAGTGACAGACTTTATTTTTTTGGTCTCCAAAACCACTGCAGATGGTGACTGCAGCCATGAAATTAAAAGACGCTTGCTCCTTGGGAGAAAAGCTATGACCAATCTAGACAATAGTAAAAAACAGAGACATTACTTTGCTAACAAAGGTTTATCTAGTCAAAGCTATGGTTTTTCCAGTAGTCATGTATGGATGTGAGAGTTGGACTATAAAGAAAGCTGAGCACCGAAGAATTGATGCTTTTGAACTGTGGTGCTGGAGAAGATTTTTGAGAGTCCCTGGGACAGCAACGAGATCCAACAAGTCCATCCTAAAGGAAATCAGTCCTAAGTATTCATTGGAAGGACTGATGCTGAAGCTGAAACTCCAATACTTTGGCCACCTGATGCAAAGAGCTGACTCATTGCAAAAGACCCTGATGCTGGGAAAGATTGTAGGCGGGAGGAGAAGGGGACGACAGAGGATGAGATGGTTGGATGGCATCACCGACTCAATGGACATGAGTTTGGGTAAACTCCAGGAGTTGGTGATGGACAGGGAAGCCCGGCGTGCTGCAGTTGCAAAGACCATGGGGTCGCAAAGAGTTGGATACGACTGAGCAACTGAACTGAACTGAATCATTTTTAGTTGGTCAATAGTGTGAGTTTCTACAACTTCTTTATTGCTTAATAAAGAGATTATGTTCATATTCCAGAACACTACTCCCTGAGTTCCCCTCAAATGCCAGTTCCCATGGATAACTAGCTGGAGGAGAAGAAAAATGGCAGACTGAACTCACAGGTGAAATCCCATTACAGAGACCTCCAGGGAGACAGTATATTTACTTATAATACTCAAATGTTATATTGTAGAGAGTAATTTTCTAAGTAAGTTTAAGCACCATAATCATTCAAAAGAAATGGTCTTTCTATCCAGACTGAATGTAATCAATCTGCCTTCTAATGCACAGACCACAGCCCCTGTTTTTTTCAGAATGTGGTAACACAGAATGAATGAAATCCAATGCTTTTGCCATATCTCCTTTATCTTTTGCCAGAATCAGAGACGTCTACTCCTTTTATTCTTTCTGCTATAAAATATCTCTGTTTTTATTTTCTCCCTTTCCTTGTTCACTGTGGCTTTGAAATTGTTTCCTCCTTGACCAGTCAGTGTGTTTGTATTACTTCTTGTGCTCCAGTGAAGCATCAGGTGCTGATTTTTGCTTTTTTATTCACGCCTGAAGCCTGAAAAAGGGACTCTTTTACTGAATTAGTAATGAAAAATTATTTTTTATAATAAGGTCAACAAAGCATTATTACTCTAGGTCATTGGCCAAGGACTCAGAAACATTTTGATTATAGTATATTTTTCACAACAATAATGACATTTGGCCTGTGTTAAATTTCCCATTAGCTTCTCTGCCTGATTTTCATTAGGCGCACCCTGAATTCAGGGCTTAGATGTTAATTTTCATGGCAATTGAATGTTTTATTCAGATTACTAAGGCACGTTGATTCTCTTTCCTGAAGAAGTTGTGTTGTTAAAGAATGGTTATTCCAAGGATGTTTTCAAAGGGATAGAAATGGTCTCAACTCCTCAAGAACTGTCAGATAGTTTTCTTTATGTTTTATTTTGTTATTTACCCTCTAGAACATCAATTGCGAAGGTTCCTAAAAATTTTTAGGGATGCTTAAAATAAAAAATAATCTGCTCTGAGATATTTTAATATTGAAAAATTATTTTAACTAACATAGATTATATACTTACTTATCTCACATATCGGAATTCCATTGTTAAAATTCCATGTTTCCTCTGGACAAATCAAGTTGATGATTAAGTTATAGAGGCATTTGGTATTTAATGTTTTTAAAAATGAAAGAATTATGAAGAAAAATAACAAGGCTCTTTGGTGATGGAAAGTTGCAATTGACAGAAACCCAATTTCAACCAGTTCAGCCATATTTTGAAATAGGGGTAGTAATTTATTTAATTAGACACCTGAGTAATCTAGGGTTAACCCTGAATCATGGATGGATGGGTAAGAGGCTTAAGCACTATCATCAGAGTTGTATCTTCTTCTTTGTCCTTCAGAATGGCTTTTTTTCATCTGGTTGGTAAGAAGGTTTCTAGTTGTACCAGTCTTGTGTCTTAACAGCAAAGTATACCAGTGATACTTTGTCCAGTAGCCTTACCTGGCAAAAATATCCTCAGAATGAATCTAATTAGCTAACATAACATCCCTGAACAATTACAGCCGCTTAGGGTTAGAGGTATACTTGTTTGACCTTTCAGGAACTTTCTGAGTTCCTTTCCCACTGTACCTCATCCCACCCCACTTCCTGACCTTCAAGGGGAAAGTTGTAAGAACTGGTCTTGGTCAAAGAGCTGTGGTTCTGTTCCTGAACCACATGGAATGAATTTCTCATAAGACAGAAAGATTCTTTCGTTGAGAATTGAACCATGAGAAAATCACTCAGCTTCCTTCTAACTCCAAGTCTTATGTGGAAATTGACGATAATAATTGTCTCTACCTATCTCAAAACTCAACACATGTCACCTATTTATTATTACATTGAGATACTGTGAATCTTAAATTGTTGTATCATTTTTAGACAAGTTATAGAGCCCTCAGTAAAATATTGTTTTTAACTATATTTTTAAATAGGATATATCTCTGAAGGGGAAATGGATGATTATTCATAAAACAATGTATAACTGCTAACAGTAAGAGCTTACCCTATGCGGCCTGTTTTAAAAGATTCCCATGTATTAACTCATAAGTATAGTGCTTATTAGCAAAGTTTCTAGTGCTTACTAGCAAACCCACATAATCTGAGGGTTTACACTCCACAGATTTCAGGTCATCTGACCTAGGTGGACTCTGGGAGTTGGTGATGGACAGGGAGGCCTGGCGTGCTGTGATTCATGGGGTCACAAAGAATCGGACACAACTGAGCGACTGAACTGAACTGACCTAGGACAACTGCTTAACCTGTTTATGCCACAGTTTCCTGGTCTGTTCAACAGTAGTATTAATAGTGACTACTTCATATGCTTTACACCAAAGTAAGGCTTATCAGTGCTTGAAACATAATAAGCACTCAATTAACATTAGGAGAGGAAGAACAGATTTTGTCATTTATTTTATCTTCATCATCACCGTGCATTATTACCCGCTAATAGAGTCGACCATAATTTATATTTAGGTTTTAATTATACAGCTTTACAAATTGGAGATTTTATTTTTATTTCAGACCATCTGATTAGCAGGGCAATTCAAAGAAAGAGCAAAAATGGAAGGAATTGTAGATTCAAAAGTAGCTTTGCTCAGAAGGGAACCAGAGTGGATGTGTAATGATCCTTGTGTATTGATGAAAATTGTTTTACCTAAGCTATGAATTTTAAAAAGAAGAGTGGAGTTTCTGGTACAAAAATAAATACTGTTTTCTCAAACTTCTCAGCTATTAAAGTGAAATTATATGATTTCAAAATATGTTGACCTTGGTTTTTCCACATTATATAAACACTTAAATTTTAAATGTTTGTGTTTAAAAAGGACAGGCTTCCCTAGTGGCTCAGTGGTAAGGAATCCAACTGCCAAAGCAGGAGATACTGGTTCAATCCTGGGTCAGAAATATCCCCTGGAGGAGGAAATGGCAACCCACTCCCGTATTCTTGCTTGGGAAATCCCATGGACAGAGGAGCCTGGAGGGCCACAGTCCATGGGACTACAAAAGAATCAGTCACGACTTAGCAACTAAACAACAACAACTTTTCAAGCATACTATATTGAGAACTATACTTTCAAGGTTGTTTAAAAGAGCAATTCACTAACGTTATCTTACTTTTTTATATGATGACATGACTCTCTCAAATTATTTTTCAATAGTGATTTACCTAAAGGTATATCAAACCGTTAAAACAGAAAAAGTCTTGACATTCATATTTTTAGAAAGATATAGGCTTTATGTTTATAAACATTTTGAGAGCTGTGAAATGGTAATTGTTAATTTGTTTCTGTTTACATGCTTGGACCTTAACAGTTATTTTGGAGTCAAAAACACAGTGGTTTTGAAAGCTTAATTTTCAATAATTTTCTTTTCTTAAAAGACAAGTCATACAATTTCTCCATGCATAAATGTTCTGTTGAGAATGATGTAAAAATTATAGCTTAGCAAAATTGCTCCTATCTACATGAGAAGATGACAAATTTTGGTTGTGGGGAAAGACATTATTAGGAGAATATCTGGACCTGATAGCAATTTCATACTTTGGTTTGATTAAGGTGCTTGGATTAGATTATTCTTGTGTCTACATATAAATTTGTATGTTACATATATTCATTATACTCAAACTTTTTTTTTTTAAAGTTGAGCCAAATTCTATTGATTAATAAATTTCTTTTCTAGTATGTCTAGGAAACTGATAAGAATTCACAAAATGTAAATATTATTCCCTCCAAAAATAAAAAAATATAATAATGATGTTGGGCACAAAGTAGTGAATAAAGTTTACATTCTGGTGATGGAGACTAAAAATAAGTTAAGGCAATTTCAGACACTGTGAGAGCTATCAAGAAAAGATAATAGAGTAATAGGAAAAGTATGACGGGGCAGGAGTGGTGGTGGTGGGTGGTAACTAGATTAGAAGATGATCTGGTAGACCTTTCTGAGAAGATGACCTTTTACCTAATACCTGAGTGCAAAGAAGGCAGTAGGGGGAGGAAGATTCCCAGAAGAAGAAATATCAAATGTACACATTTTATGAATGAAGAGAGACCTAGATAAGAAGGGGAGAGTGGAAGGAAACAGGGCTGGTGAGGTGGGCATGGCTTTGTGATAGTGAGGCGTTTAGATTCATTATAAGTGTACCCGGAAGCCCCAGAAAGTTGCACAGGCATGAGGCGTGACTTGAGTACTTAGTGTACTAGGTAAAAGATTTTGTCAATAATCTAGGATAGAGATCATCCAAATGCAGATCCTTCATTCCTTTCTTTCTCTTCCCTAGCTGCATTATTTTTTCTAAAAACCCTTAACTCATTTTTTTAAATTTTTTATTTAACAAATATTTATGAAGCCAGCACTGTGCCAGATGGTGTTCTTGATGCTCTGATATAAAGATGAATGATATGATTCTTTTTCTATCCTTAATGGATAGTCTGTGTTTGCGTGGGTACCTGTTGGACTCAAAGGAATACCTGAATCTTCCTGGGGAAGACATAGATGGCTTGAGCTGAAGTTTAAAAGTTGAATAGAAGGTGACTAGGTAGGTGAGAGTACTGGAGAAAAAGGTACTTCAGGCAAAGAGGAGAGAGGGTTTGAAAAATAGGGGCATAAAAACTATGATACATTCACGTGCCTAGTCATTTCGGTAGCGTCTGATTCTTTGTGACCCCATGGATTGCGGTCAGCCAGGCTCCTCTATCCATGGAATTCTCCAGACAAGAATACTGGAGTGGATTGCCATGCCTTCTTCTAGGGGATCTTCCTGATCCAGGAATCAACCCACATCTCCTGTGTCTCCTGCATTGCAGACAAGATTCTTTACCGCTGAGCCACTGAGGAAACCCCATAGGTTTACTGATACACAAGGAGTTCTGCAAGGCTATGGTGTGTGGTTGGAATGAGGGGAGACAAGGCTGAATGAGTAGTCAGAGGCCAGAATCCGAGAGCTCTGTATGCAGGCTAAGAAGTTAGGTTTTATCCTCAGTATCCAGGATACTGAGAGCCAACAAGACATCTGAGCAGGGTAGATACAACATCAACTTTCCTTGTTTTATATTTGAATGCGGTCAAGTTGATGAAGTTGACCTGAAGAAAGCTATTAGAAGGTTATTATGTAGTTGAAATAGGGTGCTAATTGCCTGGTTTGGAAGAGATAAAGTGATGAGGACAAGGAATTGAGGAGACTATGAGGCTTGGTGCTTGACTGGATGGGGATAGCCAAGAGGGATGGAAGGAGAAGGTGAACCCTAAGGTGAGAGGTGGCACCACTGAAGAGGATAAAGAATTCACAAGTGAATGGAATTGTCAGAAACAGTTTTGAATGCCAGAGTTAGGACTGGGAGCCTTGGGCACCTCTGGATGCAGCCAGTTGTAAGTTGAATGCAGGTATTAGAACTCTAGAGGATCTCAGAGCTAGAGATACACATTTTTAAACTTGTCATGATATCAGTTCAGTTCAGCCCCTCAGTCATGTCCGACTCTTTGTGACCCCATGGTCTGCAGCATGCCAGGCTTCCCTGTCTATCACCAACTCCCGGAGCTTGCTCAAACTCATGTCCATCGAGTTGGTGATCCCATCCAACTATCTCATCCTCTGTTGTCCCCTTTTCCTCTTGCCTTCAATCTCCCAAGTATCAGGATCTTTTCCAATGAGTCAGTTCTTTGTATCAGATGGCCAAATACTGCAGTTTCGGCTTCAGCATCAGTCCTTCAAATGAATATTCAGGACTGATCTCCTTTAGGATGGACTGGTTGGATCTCCTTGCAGTCCAAGGGACTCTCAAGAGTCTTCTCCAACACCACAGTTCAAAACCATCAATTGTTTGGCTCTCAGCTTTCTTTATAGTCCAACTCTCACATCCATACATGACTACTGGAAAAACCATAGCTTTGACTAGATAAACCTTTGTTGGCAAAGTAATGTCTCTGATTTTTAATATGCTGTCTAGGTTGGTCATAGCTTTTCTCCCAAGGAGCAAGCATCTTTTAATTTCATGGCTGCAGTCACCATCTGCAGTGATTTTGGAGACCAAAAAAATAAAGTCCGTGACTGTTTCCACTGTTTTCCCATCTATTTGCCATGGAGTGATGGGACCAGATGCCATGATCTTAGTTTTCTGAATGTTAAGTTTTAAGCCAGTTTTTTCACTCTTCTCTTTCACTTTCAACAAAAGGCTCTTTAGTTCTTTGCTTTCTACCATAAGGATGGTGTCATCTGCGTATCAGGTTATTGATATTTCTCCCGGCAGTCTTGATTCCAGCTTGTGCTTCCTCCAGCCCAGTGTTTCTCATGATGTACTCTGCATATAAGTTAAATAAGCAGGGTGACAATATACAGCCTTGATGTACTCCTTTCCTGATTTGGGACCAGTCTGTTGTTAAATGTCCAGTTCTAACTGTTGTTTCCTGAACTGCATACAGATTTCTCAAGAGGCAGATCAGGTGGTCTGGTATTCCCATCTCTTGCAGGATTTTCCACAGTTTGTGGTGATCCACACAGTTAAAGGCTTTGGTATAGTCACTAAAGCAGAAGTAGAGGTTTTTTTTGGTATTCTCTTGCTTTTTTGATGATCCAGCAGATGATTGCAATTTCATCTTTGGTTCCCCTGCCTTTTCTAAATCCAGCTTGAACATCTGGAAGTTCATGGTTCATGTACTGTTGAAGCTTGGCTTAGAGAATTTTCTGCATTACTTTGCTAGCTTGTGAGATGAGTGCAGTTGTGCAGTAGTTTGAGCATTCTTTGGCATGGCCTTTCTTTGGGATTGGAATGAAAACTGATTTTTTCAAGTCCTGTGGCCACTGCTGAGTTTTCCAGATTTGCTGGCATATTGAGTTGCAGCACTTTCACAGCATCATCTTTTAGGATTTGAAATAGCTCAACTGGAATTCCATCACCTCCACTAGCTTTGTTCGTAGTGATGCTACCTAAGGCCCACTTGACTTCACATTCCAGGATGTCTGTGTCTAGGTGAGTGATCACACCATTGTGGTTATCTGGATCATGAAGATCTTTCTTGTATAGTTCTTCTGCGTATTTTTGCCACCTCTTCTTAATATCTTCTACTTCTGTTCAGTCCGTACCATTTCTGTCTTTTATTGTGCCCTTCTTTGCATGAAATTTTCCCTAGGTATATCTAATTTTCTTGAAGAGATCTCTAGTCTTTCCCATTCTGTTGTTTTCCTTTATTTGTTTGCATTTATCACTGAGGAAGACTTTCTTATCTCTCCTTGCTATTCTTTGGAAGTCTGCATTCTAATGGATATATCTTTCCTTTTCTCCTTTGCCTTTTGCTTCTCCTTTTATCACCTATTTGTAAGGCCTCCTCAGAAAACCATTTTGCCTTTTTGCATTTCTTTTTCTCGGGGATGGTTTTGATCATTGCCTCCTGTACAATGTCACGAATCTCCATCCATAGTTTTTCAGGCACTCTGTCTATAAGATCTAATCCCTTGAATCTATTTGTCACTTTCACTGTATAATCATAAGGGATTGGATTTAGGTCATACCTGAATGGTCTAGTTGTTTTTCCTACTTTCTTCAATTTAAGTCTGAATTTGGCAATAAGGAGTTTGTGATCTGAGCCACAGTCAGCTTGCGATCTTATTTTTTCTGACTGTATAGAGCTTCTCCATCTTTGGCTTCAAAGAATATAACCAGTTTGATTTCAGTATTGATATGAGTTAGAGGCTCAAAATTGGTGTTCTTTAGACCAGGGGTCCCCAGCTTCAGGGATCTAATGCCTGATGATCTGAAGTGGAGCTTATGTAATAATAATAGAAATAAAGTGCACAATAAATGTAACGGGCTTGAATCATCCCCAAACCATCCCCCTGACCACCCCCCTCCCCATTATACCCATCCACCCCACAGTCCATGGAAAAATTGTCTTCCTCAAAACTCGTCCCTGGTACCAAGAAGGATGGGGACTTCTGCTTTAGACTACATAGATCTCTAAAACATGTTTTATTTAATTTGCACTGCTGTGTTTTACTCAAGCCAATGTTTTAAACTCCACAGATTTCACATAATATCAGATAGCTGCAATATGCTGTATTAAGAAAGAGCTGCACCATTAGAGACTAGGGTGCTGTTTTTTTTTTTTTGTTTTTGCTGGAGTACCCAACCAACTCACTTCACCTATATATGTTATATATACTGAGCCCCTTTTGAAATTTGAGTTCGAAACTAGGGCATAGTGTGAAAGGGGAACAGGATCAAAGATCAAAGTCCAAGACAAGGCTAGACACTGGAAGAGGACAATTCCAGGAAGGAGAATCAGAGGAACCACTTCTTCTAAAGTTTCTGTTTCGTTCTTTACCTTTGAGTTTTTCTCCCTGGACTTATTTTCGTGGCTTTCAACTGACCTTGGGTAGCCTGCTCTCTCGGCACTGAGTTATTTATTTTGTTTTTGTTGGAAAAGTTCTTCCTAAACACTGAATCCTCACCATCCACACTGTGCTCCATGGATTGTATTTCCACATGGGAATTTCTTCTCAGCACTTCTTGGGAAGTTTTTCTAGTTACTGAATCCTGAAAAGAATTCATCTAAGGAACATGGGGGAAGTATCATAGTTTTCCTGCAGTTATTAAAGCTTTAGAAATCAACATAGAAATCTCATTGGTTAAAAGACATCTGCAACGGTCATGCTGAAAGGACGGGCAGGCAGCACGGTCACACGGAACTTCAGGTCAGATTGCTGTTCCTGGGGTTTGGAGCCAGGCTACGTGGGAGATGGGCAGTCAGGGTCATTGTGATCTGTTGAGCATTTATTTAATCTCTGGTTCCCATAGGAGACTGAAAGCTCTGTGAGGGCAAAAATGGTATGTCTTATGTCTTGTTCCCATTTAGCACCTTGCCTCTTGCACATTTTGGTCTCTCAATCACTTGATGAATAGCAGGTAGTGATAGTTTAAAATAGGAAAGAAAACAGTTTTTTTTAGAGAGCAAGGCAGATAGATAATAAAATTGCTCAAGAAATTTTTTAAACATGCCGAAAGTGAGTTTTCCAAATTTATTATTTCTGTTGATTTAATTACCGTATAACCAGTCATTTGAAAATACCCTGATGCTAGGAAAGATTGAAGGCAAGAGGAGAAGGGGATGATAGAATGAGATGGTTGGATGGCAGCACCGACTCAGTGGACATGAGTTTGAGTAAACTCCGGGAGTTGGTGATGGATAGGGAGACCTGACTTGCTCCAGTCCATGGGGTCACAAAGGGTTGGACACGACTGAGCAACTCAACTGAACTGAACTAATAACCAATCAATTTGCTTTTAAGTGGCAGCACACATGTACATTCTCTTTTATGTTTTATGTTTTTCTGGTTAAAGGGAGAAATTCAATGTCATGCTCACCTTGTATTTAAAAACACTTCATAGGCAGTGTGGCTGCTTAAGGACCATTATTAGAAATTGACTCTAATTGCCTTTGTTCAGGTATTGCACAAAAGTGTAATTTTGGATGGATCTCCAGATGGAAATTAAACCATCTTAAGATACAAAAATTCACCTTGTCAAAAATTTCTTGAGAGAGAGATTGCTTTGCCATTGTAAAATGTTTTATTGGAAGACACTTGTGATGGTTTTATTGAGTATTTTGAAGTCTTTAGATTCTTCAGCACCACTACCTCTCTGATGTTTTACTTATCCTGTTTTTTGTAAATTGTCAAAGCCAGGCCTGCTGGGCTCTGTCCAGAAAAACTGTGATTCCCTCTAGGACTTGAACTTACAGACTTCACTCTTCTCATTACTCTGTGACCTAACAGACTGATTCAGCCCTCAAGGGAAAGAGTGGAGATTAATATATGACCATTCATTCATTCAACTCCAGTTGTGCAGTTACTATTCTGAATATACCTTGTACTGTTCCTGGATATAGGCCTATAGTCATACACACACACACACACACACACACACACACACACAAACCATATTCTTTATCCCCAAGGAACTTCTATTTTTGTGTGATGGTTGGATGAAAGAAAGGCTGATGATAAACAAGTAAGATATATGCAGGACTTTTGAGAGGCGCTCTGGAAAAGAATGAAGTAGTAGGGAGGGCAGTGATGCTGAAGTTCTGGTTGAAGGTTTGACTGGCCGCCATCATGAACTGGTAAACCTCAGGATTCATCCAGCTTACAGCCATATTTTGTTCAGCTATACACTGATTCAAAAATAAACCAAACCAGAAGTAGTTCCCAACATTTGAAAGCCTTGACATTTCATATAAAAGTCCAAATTTCTGGCTTTTACTGAAAAATCAAAACATAAGGTGATGTTCCAGCACCAGCTACTTCCTTTAAAATAAAGCTAGTGTAACATGTTGTTGTTTTGTTGTGTCCGATTCTTTCGAGACCCCATCAGTTGTAGTCCTCCAGGCTCCTCTGTCCATGAGATTTCCCATGCAAGAATACCAGAGTGGGTTACCATTTCCTTCACCAGGGGACCTTCCTGACCCAGGGACAAAACCCGTGTCTCCTGCATTAGCAGGCGGGTTCTTTACTGTTGACCCTAGAATATATTTAAGGAGAGCAACTGTGGTGCAGGAGTCAGGACTGCAAGGAGATCAGACTAGTCAATCTTAAAGGAAATCAACCCTGAATATTCATTGGAAGGACTGATGTTGAAGCTGAAGCTCTAATACTTTGGCCACCTGATGCAAAGAACCGATTCACTGAAACAGACCCTGATACTGGGAAAGGTTGAAGGCATAGGAGAAGGGGATGACAGAGGATGAGATGGTTGGATGGCATCACTGACTCAGTGGACGTGAGTTTGAGTAAATTCTGGGAGTTGGTGATGGACAGGGAAGCCTGGTGCGCTGCAGTCCATGGGGTCACAAAGACTCGGACACGACTGACTGACGGAACTGAACTGCACTTTATTTATATTTGATAAGGCTGAAATTTAAGATCTGACTCAAAATCTAGAGTAATTGCAGACTTGTAGGGGGACCTTCTTTTTTTTGTTAATTTTTTAAAAACGTTTTCTTTTGTTTTGAGGAATAGCTGATTAACAATGTTATGGTAGTTTCGGGTAAACAGCAGAGGGACTCAGCCATACATACACATACATCCATTCTTCCCCACTCTCCAACTCCCCCATCCAGGCTGCCACATAACGTTCAGCAGGGCTCCTGTGCTACACCGTAGGGACCTTCTTAATAGATCTTGCTCAAAGTGTAAAGGACAGTAGTGTGTTTAACACATCCCACTCTTGTACCTGCTCGACCCTGGCCTAGTGAGCATTTCCAGCAGATGCTCCAGTCCTTCTGCCTCATCACATTTCCTGCTTTGTTCCAGATTGCCTTGACTTCCTCACGAATCCTAAGATAAGAACAAGAGGGCTGGGACTTCCCTGGCAGTCCAGTGGTTAAGAGTTTGCCTTCCAGTGCAGGGAGTGTGGGTTCCATCCCTGGTTGGGAAGCTAAAATTCCACATGCCTCATGGCCAATAAAACAAAACATAAAACAGACTCTATATTGTAACAAATTTAATAAAAACTTTAAAAATGGTCCCTATCAAAAAACAAATCTAAAAAAAAGGGCCTCAAAAACTGCATTTTGCTGAGTTAAAATATCCAACCCAAGATAAAAAATGAAAGCTAATCATCTTTTCCATTTTCCTCTTTTAATTCCTTTTTTTAAAAATTCCACTTGAGTCATCAATTGTAGAAGATAAAACAGTACAAGTGTTGTGTTTGTGTGCGTGTGTGTGCACATATGTGTGCGTGTGTGTTTGTGTGTCCATTTCAGGGAGGTGAATACTTGTCACCGCTTAAGTGGTGGTGGTTGACTTCAAAGGACAAAAAGTCATCCATTACCTGTATATTAACAGTGATGAAACTTAGCAACAATAAATATTTAGCTGTGCACGAATCCTTCTTTACCTCATTTACAGACTGATTGGAAGGTTTTCACAGCTCATGGGACTGAAACTTGGCTTCTACTCTGCTAGCCTAAGATCATTTTTTATCTTCTTCTTCCTTTTCACAAGTTGTTTCTTAGTTACAGAACATCAAACATAAGTTGGATGTAGTTTCAAGCTTTTAGGGGGCCAATTTTGTATTTTAAAATCTCTTATTAAATAACAGCCTCCAGAGACGGATATTTATTATAAAACAATATCTTTAAAATTCATATTATTTTCGATCTGTTTGATCCGTGGATACCACGCTTGTCAACGTTATGAATTAATGAAAGAATCTGATTTCAGAGAAAGCCAAGCAAGAAAGAGGGAGTGAATGGCATTATTAACATTGGGATGAGGGCTGGCATCCTGTCCCTGGGGGCGCATCTCAGAACAGAGATTGGGGTATTGGTCCCAGAACGGCTGAGCTCGATGCAGGGCCTGTAGGCAGGAGTCAGGACTAACGATCCAAAGAGGCTGTGTCAGCCCTAGAGTCCAGGCCAGCTCACATCTCCAGAGATCTTCAGCCTTCTCGTTACACAAGGCAAAATCTCACAGCCAACTCCTTTTTGACCCTCCATCCACACCTCTTTAGCATTTCATGAGTAAGCTGTGATTTATCTAAGAACATGAATGTTAGCAAGACTTTATCCCTCTTAGGAGCTCTGCTGCTTGTTAGCTGCGTGACTTTGGTTTCACCTACTTAACATCTCTGGGCTTCTGTTCCTTCTTCCGTAGTGGACTCCATGATCTGAGGTGCTTTCCAGTCCTGACATTCAGGCAGGCTATGGAAGTCAGTGAGAAAACAAGATTCCCTTTGTAGTTTTCTGTTAATAGTCTATTTATTAGAACATAAGCGAAGAACCTCCTCTATGCTGAGGCTTCAGGTTATGGGGCTTCTTCTTCTAAGGACCTGAACCTGGGCATGGAGATTTTGTTTCAGTATCTTTTTTTTTTTTTTTTTGGTGGAGTAGCTAGAGTTCAGCTGTAGCTGAAATGGTTTGTTTCTTTCTAGTTCCTTGCTGCAAAATGAAGTGACCTTGATGTTGTTGCACATGCTGAAGGGCAGAAAGCATATGAACCCTTCACCCAGCCTGGGCTCTGTGAGGTCCAGAAGAAACACTTCTGGTGAACTTAGCTTTTCGTTTCCATGATGCACAGATGCTGTGCTGGAAAGGGGAGCCTGGGGTTGGGGGCAAAGCCCTAGTTTTGAGTCTTGGCTCTGCCACTCTGAACATCAGAGTCTTCATTCTGAAAATGAAGATGGAAACACCACCAGGTTACAGTGGTGTTTTCTTTTCTCTTTTTATCATCTTTTTCATTTTTTTTTAAGATAAGATCATGACCCACTAAGTTGATTTCATGACCCAATCACTGGTCTTGAAAATCCTGACATAGCTCATACTTGATCATTTTCTTTTTCCTTGGGAATACCAGAATTTGAACCTGAAATGTGTCTGTTCAGCATCTCTGCATAACCAGGATCACCTCCCCTGTGCGTGAGCCCATGTTTTTACTCCTTTGAGATAAAGGAAAAAAATACAAGATTTATGGACACAGAATCAGGAATGCTTTGGGCTGGGAGACTTAGGAGCTGTGTGGCTTTTTGAGTGAGTTTCCTAACCTTTCTGTATCTCCGTTTCCTGTTTTTTAAAACCTGGGATAATATCTATCTCAGAAGATTAAATAAAAGAATAAATAAAAGTCCTTAACAGGAAATAAGCACATATCAAGCACTCACTTAAATGGTGGCTATCATTAGCTACTTTGCCACCCAACGTTTGCTCTTCCATTCAGGATGCTCCTCCAGCCGTTCTCAGCTTTGCGCGCTTGAACTCGGTACCAGTGCGGTGGTCTCCTGGCTGGCCCTCTAGTTCTGCCACCAGACCCATTCATCTTGCATAGCAAGACCAGACTCGGTTCCCATAAACCACCGTGTTTCATGACCTCTCATTCCTGGTTTTATCCTGTTACCATTTTCTGATTTCCATATAAGTCCTGTAAATCCAGACTCTTGAACCTAATGTTTCCTACCCCTCTCAGTGATGTGAGCATGACATTCACTCCCTCAATGAGCCCACGGTCCTGAGAGTCTCCTAGGTGCTGGCAGGGCTCAGATTTTGAAGACTCAGCAATGAACATATGTCATTCATCCCTTTGGATCTGTGAGGCCATAGACAGTCAACAAGTAAATATTTAACAGGAGGTTATAAACCAGTTGCCTCAGTGCTAAAGAATCCCCCCTGCCAGTAGAAGAGAGACAGGAGACACAGGTTGGATCCTTGGGTCGGGAAGATCCCCTGGAGGAGGATATGGGAAGCCACTCTAGCATTCTTGCCTGAAAAATAAAATCCCACAGATAGGGGAGTCTGGTGGGCAAAAGACTCAGACATGACTGACTATGCTCACACGCATGTAGGATGTAAAACTGTATAATTTTGAGTGGTTATAACTGATAAGAAAGAAGAGAACACAATGTAAGCATAAAATGTGGACCTTTTTCACATACTTCAGATTTCTGCTTTAACTCCAGTGATGTTGCATCGACATTTATGGCCATGCCCTCCACCCAGATTGCCCATTGCCTTTGCCCTTCAGTAGTCATGTATGGATGTAAGAGTTGGACTATAAAGAAAGCTGAGCGTGGAAGAATTGATGCTTTTGAACTGTGGTGTTGGAGAAGACTCTTGAGAGTCCCTTGGACTGCAAGGAGAGCCAACCAGTCCATCCTGAAGGAGATCAGTCCTGGGTGTAAGGACTGATGTTGAAGCTGAAACTCCAAAACTATTTTGGCCACCTGATGCAAAGAGCTGACTCATTTGAAAAGACCCTGATGCTGGGAAAGATTGAAGGCAGGAGAAGGGGACGACAGAGGAAGAGATGGCATCACTGACTCAATGAACATGAGTTTGGGTAAACTCTGGGAGTTGGTGATGGACACGGAGGCCTGGTGTGCTGCAGTTCATGGGGTCGCAAAGAGTCGGACACGACTGAGCGACTGAACTGAACTGAACTTTGCCCTTCAAGGGCTGCCCATTCTTTACAGCTCTGTTCAATCCTTCCCACTCTGCAAAAATTGTCACAGTTAACCTTGACCTCTTCACATAACATATTTTTTCTCAACTACTTTATTCTGCTTTGTATTACTAACTCTCTTTTTATGTATATTTTTAATCTCATTAACTAGATTATGAGCAGAAACAATGTGTTCTGTTTTGCAACTCTTATGGTCCTATTAAGATATCTCTTACATGGTAATGATCAGGCAGATGCAAAGTTATTGGAAAGAGTATGAGATATGGGTGTTTTCATACCTGGTTGTTAAGTTATCGTTACAACTGTAAGGCGACTGGGCACTTTCTATCAAAATGTATAATATGCGTGCTCTATCTCCTTTATAGGTATCTTTTCTAAAGAAATACTATCATAACATCAAGATGAATATACAAGGATGATTGTATACTACAATACTATAAAATACTTTTACAATAATAGTATAAAATACTATTATAATAGTATAAAATACTACAAAAATTTTTTTGTAGTATTTTATACTACACTGTAATATTTTGTACTACAAAAAATTTTGTAGTATTTTATAAACAAGCTAAATGCATTAGTATAGATTATGTTGCATATATCCAGTGAAATAATTATACAGTTGTTAAAAAGAATGACATGGGTTCATATTTACTCATCAGAAAGATGCTTTTGATATATTATTATATATATTTTTAAATCTGAAGGACAATTTTGAAACAATGAAGACAAAATAAATTGTGTATGTGTGTGTATGTGTGTATGTATGTGCACTGATTAAAAGGAAAATGAACCAATTTCACTAGTACAGCTCATTGCTGACCAAAAAGTGAGATGTAAGTCTATTTTGAGAAACATGAATAGGTTTCTATAACAGTTAAGTAAACTGTCAAGCCTCAGTTACTCTCAGTTAACAGAATGAAAAAAAATTGAATTAAAAATATTAATTTCCCTTCTTGTCTCAAACTTGAAGTTATATGCTTTGTAATTCTATCATCATTACTAACTTTTAATCCATTGAATCATAAAGGCTTGCTCTCTCAACTATTTTAATACTCTTCACATCATTCCCACTAGGTAGATACTCTGCCAACATTTGCTTCATATACTAGCAGAGAACTCATTACCTATGAAAGTGGCTGATTTATTTTTGGACAACTCTGACTATTAGAATTTATTTTTCCCTGAAACCAAAATCTTTCTTCTTATAGCTTCCTTCATTGTTCTGTTTCCCTTTGGGGACATATAGAATATTTTTCTCTCAACAGCCTATCTAAAACTTGAAGACAGTTGTTCTTGTTCTAATAATTTACCTTGTCCCCTACATATAGTTAATGTTTAAAAGATCTCTTAGTTGCTCTGTCTTGTCATCAGAGGAAAAAAAAATATGACACTGAAATTAGTCAGTACTAATGTTGGTTAGGACTTAATTCCAAATCTAGATGTTATTGGTAGTATTGGATAAGAAGATATATACATTTGTGGTTCTCTGTAAACATTCTAAAATTTTGGATTTCTAGAAAGAGAATTTTTTTTTTTTTTAATACACATGCCTGCCTTCTCTCCCACATTCACATTACCCATGATATAGTTAAGTTTATTATGTGCCTACTATCCTGGAAAAAGGTCAGTTTTCATTCCAATCCCAAAGAAAGGTAATGCCAAAGAATACTCAAACAACCACACAATTACACTCATCTCACATGCTAGTAAAGTAATGCTCAAAATTCTCCAAGCCAGGCTTCAACAATACGTGAACTGTGAACTTCCAGATGTTCAAGCTGGTTTTAGAAAAGGCAGAGGAACCAGAGATCAAATTGCCAACATCTGTTAGATTATCGAAAAAGCAAGAAAGTTCCAAAAAAACATCTACTTCTGTTTTATTGACTATGCCAAAGCCTTTCACTGTGTGGATCATAACAAACTGTGGAAAATTCTTCAAGAGATGGGAATACCAGACCACCTGACCTGCCTTTTGAGAAATCTGTATGCAGGTCAGGAAGCAACAGTTAGAACTGGATGGGGAACAGCAGACTGGTTCCAAATCGGGAAAGGAGTACATCAAGGCTGTATATTGTCACCCTGCTTATTTAACTTATATGCAGAGTACATCATGAGAAATGCTGGGCTGGATGAAGCACAAGCTGGAATCAAGATTGCTGGGAGAAATATCAATAACCTGAGATATGCAGATGACACCACCTTTATGGCAGAAAGAGAAGAGGAACTAAAGAGCCTCTTGATGAAAGAGGAGAGTGAAAAAGTTGGCTTAAAGCTCAACATTCAGAAAACTAAGATCACGGCATCTGGTCCCATCACTTCATGGCAAATAGATGGGGAAACAGTGGAAACAGTGACAGACTTTATTGTTTTGGTCTCCAAAATCAATGCAAATGGTGACTGCAGCCATGAAATTAAAAGATGCTTGCTTCTTGGAAGGAAAGTTACGACCAACCTAGACAGCATATTAAAAAGCAGAGACATTACTTTCCCAACAAAGGTCCATCGAGTCAAGGCTATGGTTTTTCCAGTAGCCATGTATGGATGTGAGAGGTGGACTCTAAAGAATTTTGAGCACAGAAGAGTTGATGGTTTTGAACTGTGTGTTGGAGAGGACTCTTGAGAGTCCCTTGGACTGCAAGGAGATCTAACCAGTCCATCCCAAAGGAAATCAGTCCTGAATATTCATTGCAAGGACTGATGCTGAAGCTGAAACTCTAATACTTTGGCCACCTGATAGGAAGAATTGACTCATTGGAAAAGACCCCAATGCTGGGAAAGATTGAAGGCGGGAGGAGAAAGGGACAGCAGAGGATGAGATGGTTGGATGGCATCAGCGACTCAATGGACATGAGTTTGAGTAAACTCCAGGAGTTGGTGATGGACAGGGAGGCCTGGCATGCTACAGTCCATGGGGTTGCAAAGAGTTGGTATATGACTCAGTGACTGAACTGAACTGTCCTTATGAAATAGATGGCTTAATTAATTAGATTCACCAATGTATACAACAGAGTTCTCTTGATATACTAAATGCAAGATTTGGCTTAGGTATTTCAAATCTGAGGAATGTTGATCTCTGATATTTTGCCATGAGACATTATTAGGCTGCTGATATTCTATGTGAATCTCTTCTAGATGAGAACTTCGCAATGTTACTTTAGCTATTAAAGAAGAGACTTTGGACAAGGAATTGTTAATAGTAGATTTTTATACACTATGTCTGTAAATCCTAGAAAGTGAAGCTTAAAAGCTCAGAGAATTTCTATTGAGTATCTTTGCAAAGGTTTTAAATGTTTTTATATTAATACTAAGTTTGGATTTAACCCACTGAAGGTTAATGTCCTATTAGTAGATGGTACTCATTATTCTATTTATTATGTATATATATTTACCTATTACTTACATATCTTTTGTGGTCATTGCATCTTATTGATAATAATAAAAATAAAATACATTGCTTGACAGGATAATTTCTCCCTAGCCATGCATCAGTATTTTCAATTTTTATTCTGTTTTTTAACTATTTACCACAATATTGACAGGCATCTGATTGCATGGCCTAGTTCTAATTATAGATATAGACTACTTCATGTGGAGCTAGATATTTCTAAGAGACTAAATAAAAGATGTAATGCTGTGAACAAAGGAAACAGCAGCATATTTTTACTGTAAATTGACTGTTGTCATAAACAATAATTATCAACACAGTGTTGGTATCATGATACTGTTTTGGCCCTCATCATTCGAACTATTTCTCTCTATATTTTACTGTGATTTTTTTTTTTTGAGCAGGGTGGGGGAATCCAACAGCTGTCAATCTAATCGTTATATTCAGTCTACATTACCAAGCAAAATATATTTACAGCTAGATCTACACTGTTTTTACAAGTTTATTAAAAACATGTGTTGCCCAGTGCCAGGAATAGCTACAGAAAATGCTAACACCAGTAAGCAAACTGTCTCTTCACTTTCTTCTGAAGATATAGCTGCCCCATCACTTTAACTATAAATTGAAAAGTAGATATTGCATTGTAAAAATGTATGTTACAAATAAGAATCTGTGTGTGTGTGTGTCTGTCTGTCTGTCTGTCTGTGGTGGGGAGGGATGTGCTGATGGAGGCAGTGAACAAGGGGAACCAGGACCATGACACTTCCTTGTACCATTGATCCGAGGTCACAGACCAACCACTAATAAAATCAAGTTGAATCATGGGGCTTTTGGCACCTCGGTTTATTTTAAAGAAGCATGTCTTTACAGTGATATATTTTAAGCTGCATATATTTTCTTTGTAGAATTTTAATACTTTTCTGTAACCCATTGGAGTACTTTATTTCTGCAATTCTTGGATTACTGACCTTCCGCACACCTCCACCACTCTTGAATAGTTTGGAGACATCAAAGGACTCTTTCTACCTTGTTTGCCACTGGACCTAGAATAGAGGAAGAGCTCAAGAGACACTTAAGTGACAGAATATTTGAAAGAAAGGAAGGACAGAAGAAGGCCCATTTTCTCCATTTGGCATGTAATCCTCCCGAGCTACTCCTTCCCACATTGTTCCTTGCCTTCTCTGAATTCCTATAGCCCATATGTATTAATCACTCAGTTCATCACTTGGCTATATAATGTATTATGTTACTCCCAAGCTGTTTGAGGTATGCACACCTAGCTTCACATTAGTTTATTGATTCCCCACGGCCTTTGTATTATTTCTTTTCAGCAACTAATCTTGGGAGGCATCCACTGGGCATTTAGTACATACTTTGTGTCTTCACTGTGTTAAAATAGATTTCAAACTAATGTGAGAAATAGCACTCTATCATCTGGTTGAAACATCCACTTATTTCATTCTTCAAAGACTCAATGAACTTCCCAAGAATTAATCCAATGGCATAGAATGATATGGTATTTCCCTTAATAGTGAAGAAAGAACTTACCACAAGTTATAATTGCTTTGTGCTATTGAGTGATGGATGATAGATTGGTTTTTCCATCTCTTGATGCCATATCAGGTAAAGTTCAAGAATGAGAAATATATTTTCAAAATGAAAAGCACATGTCAATTTCCTTGTAATGGTCTCTTTCTAATAATAGCAATAAGCACTGAAAGGGTGCTACCATAAAATGTTACTAAATAGCAAAATATACCCACTTGCATGTGTTGCTGTCATTATTAATTTACAAAGCATGTACTGGTCTAACTGTTTGTTTTCCCATATGACTACATATATTCATTTAGGCCGATATTGAGATAATATAGTGTTATCTGCAGAAGGAATCCTGACATGTCTTGTCATTAAAATCCTTTAAGTTTCCCAAGGACTGCAATTTTCAGTTAAGCGGTTATTTTTTTCTTTTTGTCTTATTAGTTTCACACTGTGCTCTGAGTAAAAGGATTAAGTACTTCATTGTCTCTCCACCAAAAAAGGTAGTTTGAGACAAATAGGCAAATTGCTTCACAAATAGAGAACAAAAAATCTTCATCTTACTGTCTGGAGTGACAGAAAGCCCCTAGTATTTAGTGACTACTATAGGGTGCATGAGACAGGTGATCCAGTACTCCACACACAGTTTCCTGAACATCATGCCTTTTCCATAACTTTCTTAATCTTTAAGATGAAATACTTATCAAATATTTGACCCCCCAAAAAAAATCAAGCTGGAAGTTTACAGATGTTGTAGAATATTGTCAGGAATAAAAAGAGATGACAGTGATACCAGTTGTCAGAAAACGACTCTAGCTCATGTGAAATAGAACCCAGTTGGCATTTTAGAAATCTTCAAATCATATAAATTCTGTTTACATTTGTAAGATCCTAAAATCCTTGCATGATGATTTCATCATGAATCAGAAAAGCAAACTGAAATAAATACTGATATGAATATTGTGGGTGACTTAGAACTTGGCGTAAAAAATGATAGACTTTTATCTACAGGTTACATAAGCATGGCCTTTGCTTCCTGATTCTGTGCAGTCTCCGGACTGTCTTTGGATGGAGCTTTCAGGATGGATCTCTTGTCCAGTTATGGCAGAAAACCCTATGTATTAACTGTTTTCCAGGAATATTTAATGAGAGTTAATTGGGTAGCCTTCTAAGAATACCCCCTTTTCTTTAGTCTTTTCTGCTTACTTTTCTGTATTATGTGATTTTATCAGGTTTTAAAACTAATCAAGCTCATTTACCTCAAAACTGAACATTCATGTGTTTTGAGGTAACTTTTCTTCTTAAAGTAGGCTGTATCACATTATATAGTTTTCACATGCATATTTAGAAAAATGGTTTTAAGTTTAATTCTGTTACAAGAGTAGAAATAGGCCTTTGATACAATCATGGATCATCTACCCTTCAGTTTAAAACAATAATGGAAAACAAACACTCCTTAAATGGTGTTGGAGCAAGACTTGAGTGGCAGAATGCTCAGAAGAATCCAGTAAAGAATAAAACTTCAGAAATAATGAAAAGGATTTTTCTATAACAAAGGCCTTTTTGGACAGTTGGAGTATGGTGACCTTGAAAAGTGCTTTCTTGAACTTTCTTATATAGCTAATAGCATTTTTTGTTTAGCTAATATTTCATTCTGTGGAAACATAAAACTCTCATAAGTTGATAAAATTAATATGGCCTTTTGGTCTGATAACGTTAGCAACATTTCTCATGTTTCAATATTGAATCTGGTGATCCTGTGTCCTAAAGGTTTTGTTTAATAGTGTTAGTACGTTGTTTATTTACATCCATGTGGAGAGCCTGGTCATTGAGATGGGTTATGATTCTCCATGTATAATATTAAAAGACAGCCCTTCAATTCCATATGAACTTTAATAGCTCAGACTAGGATCAAATTTAGTAATTTCAAAATTGTAAAATCAACAGTGAACATGCATCATCACTAGTTAGAAAGTATGTCTCACATTTGTTGCTTTTTTTTTTTTTTGGCCTAAGTATCATATGGGGTCTTAGCTCCTTGACCAGGAATTGAACCCACCTCCCCTGCATTGGAAATGCGAAGTCTTAATCACTGAACCACCAGGGAAGTCCCTGGCACTCTAAAGCCCTGAGTAGTGTCAACAGTTTCCTATTATACTTTGTTGTGCTTCTAACTTTAACCTGTTTCCTTTTGTTCCACGACTCATCTTTCCTATATCCTGTGGGTAAATTAACCTTCTTAAAACATTATCCAATATAACCCTATTACACTGAATTTTTTTGTTACTACTACCTACAAATGAAAGCCGCATTCCTCAACCTGCCATCTGAGGCCATCTGTTCTCTTTGTGCCTGCCCCATCACTTACTGTTCCCCTCTGTGAACTCCAGTGGACACACTCACCCGTCTTTCTCCAAGTTTTGAATATATCATCCACATTTCTTTCTACTTTTGCACTTTTTTCTGCTGTCTTTCCTTTTAATTGATGCTCTATGATATATGGAAAGAACATCAACTTTAGATGGACTAGAATTGGATTCAAATCTTGGATATACCACTTAATAGATGCATAGTCTTAAGTTATTTAATCTCTCTGAGCCTCGATTTCCTCTTTAGGAAAACAATTTTTAAAAAAAAGTTCTGAGGGTTAATTGAGGGTAATTTGATTCTCTCTGTGTCTCTCTCTCTCGCACACACATACACACATAGTTCTGGTAGTAGACATTCAGTTATTTTTTTCCCCCAAGATGCCCTCTCCTCTCCCCAGTTTTTATCTGGGTCAAGTTTTAGCTGACTCTTTTCCATGAATTAACTCCATTTTTCCTGGCTGTGAGCTAGAGCTTTCTTTTCAGAATTTCTAAAACGTTTGTGGCCACTCTTTGACACTAAGCAAGTGGGTTACTTGTGAGTTACTTTGTAATTTGTTTATTTTATGTATTGTGGTGTACAGAGCAATTTGTCTCTGCTATGGAGGAGTCATGGAAGCATAGGTGTGATCCCATACATAGATACTTTTTTATATTCCAAAGACTAGTGGTAGTACACTGCAAGTGCTGGAAACTTAATGAACAGTTGTTCTTGCTGGTGTAATGCTGATAACAGTGTTTCTGGGAAATATGAAGTCAAGCACCACATATTTCCACAAAAGCAGCTTCTTTTCATCTACCCATTTTGAACACTTTTGATGCCGGGGTCTATACCAATACATCTGTACCAGCTGCTTTGCCACTGTTCAATCTGATGACTGATACCCAGGCTATTTAGTTGTTAAATACTTTTATGTCTCTACTGCTTATGATATATGTTCTAATGCAAAATATTTATGAATTATTTTGCATACTTGTATTTCTTCCCCTTGGAAAGACTTCAACACTGCAACTTTCTTTTATTATCTGACTTGGAAAAGAAATGCGTGATTTCTGATGAATTGTGTGCTATTTTCTGGGAATTTCTCCACTGACACATCTTTTGAACAGAAAGGATTTGTTCCCCAAGTTCTTACTCATGAGCTTTCAATAGACATCAGATGTGGAGAAGCATTGCCCGACTCAAATACAATTTGCAACTGCATTTGATTCACTTTCCTCCTTTTCGTGAAATTGAGATG
The DNA here is from genome assembly GCF_033118175.1 of Dama dama. Classification (NCBI taxonomy): domain Eukaryota; kingdom Metazoa; phylum Chordata; class Mammalia; order Artiodactyla; family Cervidae; genus Dama; species Dama dama. Next base: position 54,213,209 of record NC_083713.1, read on the forward strand.
GACGGCTGAGCCAACTAAAAAAAAAAATAGTGTATGTGAATTGCATTTTATTTTAATAATATTAGATTGCCCTCCAAACTGATGCTTGATACTGCAGGGCAAAGTCACATATCTTGGAGACTTTTTTCTTTTCAAGCACAGTTAAAATTATAAGACAGTAGAGAGTAATGTTGACTGTGAACACCACAGTGTGATCTGTTTCAAAGTGAGGTTAACTATCTGGAAGAGATTTTCAACTTTGGATTATGTTGGTGCTAATGGTTAAACCTGCATACCTTGTCTTTGATGTTCTGTCTGGGCTCATGTGAAGTAATGGGATTAAAAATGAAGTATACACCTTTCTTTTGATCTAAGTAGCCAAAAAGAAAACAAATAGAAAAAAAACCTGTCTCCTGCTATAATTTAGCAAATGCCACTCCTCTCCTGCTGCTGCTGCTAAGTCGCTTCAGTCGTGTCCGAGTCTAGCAAAACTGATAAGATGGTGGGGCTCCGTTTCCAGACTTGACAGGTAGTGTACACTAAAAGATTTTCATAGACATTGTCCTTTGTCTTGAAGCAGTAAAATTTCAGATACGATTACGTAAATGTGGCTTTATACTATCTACAAAAATAAAGGCAGGTTCAGTTAATTTTTAAGACACTTATATCAGATGATTCGCTTCACTGTTAACTGACAATACAGTAGATGACTTATAGAACTGTGGGTCAGTTAGCTAGAAAGTGACAGTGAAAAGATGCCGACCTAAGAATTTTACCTTGTCATCAGAGTCAGGCTACTTTTCAAAGGGATCTATTTTGCATATTTTCTAGTGAAAATGGTCCCATCTTGCACTTGGTTGAAAATATTTATGTTTGCACAGATACATATTCATGTACTTTGCAAACTCCGTGTGCTGCTGGGCTAAATTGCTTTCAGTCACGTCCGCTCTTTGTGACCCCATGGACCATGGCCCACGCAGCTTCTCTGTACATGGGATTCTCCAGGCTAGAAGACTGGAGTGGCTCGCCATGCCCTCCTCCAGGAACAAAGACTCCATTCTAAATGAAAACTAACCATTCCAAACTGTGGTTATTTCAAAACTGGATGTATGTGATATTCAAGTGTTTTCTATTAAGGGGGAAAAAAAAGGTGGGGGAGGAAGGCAATAGATGCTTTCCTCAGGTGACCTGAAAAGGCTTAACTCACGTTGACTGTGTCTGGAAGCTCTTGGCCCAAGTTAGCAGTTGTAGAGCCTGTCTTTATGAAACCCTATGGTGTTTTGACGGAGAAGGCAATGGCACCCCACTCCAGTACTCTTGCCTGGAAAATCCCATGGACGGAGGAGCCTGGTAGGCTGCAATCCGTGGGGTCGCGAAGAGTCGGACACGACTGAGTGACTTCACTTTCACTTTTCACTTTCAAGCACTGGAGAAGGACATGGCAACTCACTCCAGTGTTCTTGCCTGGAGAATCCCAGGGACGGGGGAGCCCGGTGGGCTGCCGTCTATGGGGTCGCACAGAGTCGGACACGACTGAAGCGACTTAGCAGCAGCAGCAGCATGGTGTTTTGAATAGGTCTTCTGGTGGACAGGTCACTTGCTCTACATTCAGGCAGGCCAGAAAAAAACACCCCAAGAGGAGATGGTAGGTTACAGTTCCCTTGATAGGATGTAGTGTCTTAGGAGGTGGGATGAGGAATCTGGGAGACAAGACCAGAACTGAGCTCTACATATTCTAAGACCAGCCTGTCTTCCTTTATCTTTGCTTTCCTCACCACTGTTTGCCTCTGTTTTGTTTTTCTCATAAATAATGCTACATTCTGTTCCACCAGGTTCCAGCCATCTCTTAATAAACCCATGGTGTAACATTTAAGCTCCTGAGCACATCTGCCCTCAAGGCCCTCCACAATCCCTCCTCTCTTCTCACTTCTTTCTCTTTAGTCACTATCCCCTTCTGAGCTGGGCTGACTTCCCTCCCCTGTTCTTTGCTGAGCGCTGGTCCTAGGGCCTGGATGCAGCCTAGCCCTTTGTTCCTTTGTTTTCTCCACCCAGCCTGACTGTCCTGAACTAAAGTGTCATTTACACTGTTGAAAGTCTCCCTGGGAAAAAACCCATCAACCAAAAGGTATCTTTTCTCCCAGCTCCCATACAAAATCGTCTGTAGCTTCTTGCCATCTATACAAAGGCTGGTCTCCACTGCAGAGCATATGGGGCTTCGTGATTATCTTTCATCTCTCTTCTTTCCCAGCACCTTTGACCCACCTCCCCACCCGTCCCCCACAGAAACGGTACAATTCTGTCCTACTGAACCAAGTTCCCCAAACAGGTGTGTCTCTCTGTCTTCTTTCTCTCACCTTCCCAGGTTCTCTCTTCTGCTTGCCATGTGCTCCTTCTCCCAGGGACTCACCCTCACTTGCAAAGTTCCTCTAAGAAGCCCCGTCTAGTCTGGCTCCTGATCGTCTCCTGCACACCCTCAATCCACTCTGATCCTAATCCTCAGCACACAACACTGAAGTTGTCCTTTTACTTTCTATACTTCACAAGACTATGGGCACCTTGAAGTCAAGACCACACTTTATCACTGTGTCCACAGAACAATGCCAAATATAACATACTAATGAGGAACTTCCCTTGTGGTCCAGTGGCTAAGGCTCCACGCTCCCGATGTAGGGGACCCGGGTTTAATCCCTGGTCAGGGAACTGGATCCCACATGCTACAGCTAAAGATTCTGTGTGCCTCAACAAAGATCAAAGATCCCACGTGCTGCAACTAAGAGCTGGACAGCTAAATAAATAAATAAAATATATATAATTAAAACTGAATATTGTGCATTTTCTGTTTTGAAGTTTAAAAATCATTTTCAAGTACTCAAAAAGTCAGCTTCCATTCACTTTTCTGGAATATTTAAAGAAAAAATTGCCCATGGAAGTAAAGGGGACATATTATTTACATATCCCATATTTACTATTAGTAATCAAGAATATATATCCCCTCTTTTTACCATGCTGACAAGAGTGGCACGTATTTCCTAATGTAGGCTGTGTCCACAGAAGGCAGCCGTAGCTTTCCAGAAGTGTATGAGTAGCTTCAGTGACATTTCATCACATGGTTTCCAATGTACAAGCTTTTAAGCCTTCAGCCTACTGGGCCACCTTTAAAAAGGAACCAGGTCATTTGAAAGAATCTTAAGAAAACTAATAAAGTGCTGGTCAGTGTGTTGGAAATGGGTAGCACAGTGTTCACAGTTGCCCCTTTGCCTTCCTGGTCCCAGTAAACCTCCACTTAAAAATAGGAGTGACTCAGAAGTCAGAAAAAAGGTGGTATGGAATGATATCAAAGACCTTCTGCCAGGGACTATAAGCTAATGGTGTATTGAACTTGTGACTATTTCTCAGAAGATATATTTATCTTCTATTATTGAACAAAATAAAGCAAGCACTTGCCATAGAATATAGTTTGCCACATTTGTTTATTCTGGAGGAAAGCTCCAAGTTGTTCTTACTCTTCTGGGGGGTTATCAGAGTGATGATAGTAGAAAGCTCCCAAGCCCAGGAGCCTGAAGACATGGTTCTAATCCCAACCTTGACAAAATCAGAGCACACTTACTCATATCCATGAGTTAAATTTTCTAGAGCAAGGTTACCTAAAAATGCATCTAAATGTCTGTACCTGTAGGTGTAGATAGAGATACAGTCTCATGAAATGCTTCCCTGGTAGTCCAGTGGTTAAACTCCATGCTTCTAATGTGGGGCACGCAGGTTCATTCCTTGGTCAGGAACTGTGGTCCCACATGCCAAAGAAAAACAATGTTTTTTTAAAATGGAGGAGAGGGACAACCTGGCATACTTTTCTCTCCTGTGATTATTTACAAAGCATGTTTGCATATACAACTCTTTGAATAAAAGAAATCTACCTCACTTTATTTAATCTACTGCTTCCAAAGCTTACTGAAACACAGATTTTTTTTTTTCATAGAATATGTTAAAATCTCAAGAAACTTGTATTTTCATGAACATACTTTTGGAAAAGGCACTTTTTGGCTTTGGGCTTCCCACCTGACAATTGAAGGGGTAAAACTGAATAATTTCTCTGGTCCCTATTAGGTGTCAAATTTATAAAAATCTCAATTGTATGGTTACCAGAGTCAATGCCAGGGTGAAGGATGATTTTTCTGACAGAAAGTTGGTTTAAAAAAAAAGTGTTTTTAATATGTGTGTTTACTATCCTTTAAACTCTCTCCATCTTATACTCCTTCAGACTCCTTTAGAAAATAATTTAAAATCCACACACTGTCCCTTAATTTTGAATTTAATTTAAACTTAATTTCTGTCGCGAGATAAAATGCATGTTAAATTTCCTATACAGTTTCCATTTAAAAATGTGTATATGGTAAGTCACAAGAAAACATACAAATTTCTCAAGGCTTTATGATGATTGCTGTAGTTGCCATTGCACCACCCTCCCGCCTCCACCCACTCAGCAGAGATCAGGAAGAATATTCTCTTAATTATTAGTTTTTTGAAAAATTTATATATATATATTTTTTTCTTTTCCCTGCTTCCTTCAATAGATAGAGTATGTGTTGTGTGCCCACAAAGTGGCAGGCACTGTGCTTCCCGCTCGGGATACAGGAGGGAGCCAAGTGAGATGAGGGCCTTATCTGATGATCTGAGAGCTTAGCAGAGTGAGGGACAATAATCAAGTAAGCTCAGAAACGAAACAGGAAAAGTTCAATGCAATCACGTGCTACAAGGAATAGATATACGGTGCCATCAGAGTACATAGTTGGAGGTTCGTCATAGGGAGAACAGTCAAGGAAGGCTTCCCTGAGGAAGTGGCGACTGAGCTGTGTGAAAAGGAAGATAGAAGTTTGCTGACAGTGAAAGAAAAGAGAGTATGCATGGACCACAAGATAATTCCACATTTATTTTAGTTGTTGTTCAGTCACTAAGTCGTGTCAGACTGTTTGCAACCCCAAGGGCTGCAGCATGCCAGGCTTTCCTGTCCCATACTATCTCCCAGAGTTTGCTCAAATTCATGTCCATTGGGTCAATGATGCTATCCAGCCATCTCATCCTCTGTCACCCACTTCTCCTTCTGCCTTCAGTCTTTCCTGGCATCAGGGTCTTTTCCAATGAGTCAGCTCTTCACATCAGGTGGCCAAAAGTATTGGAGCTTCAACCTCAGCATCAGTCCTTCCAATGCATATTCAGGGTTGATTTCCTTTAGGATTTCCACATGTATTACTGTACTTAATCTTCACTTGTAATTCAACACAGATTTATTGAGCTTCAGTTGCATGCCAGACAAGGGGTAGACATTGGATCTCCCTTTGAAAGAGAGAGAATGGGTAGATTTAGCCCAGAGGGTAAGGTACCTGAGGTACCCAGAGGGTAAGTTACCTGAAAGAATCATAGTAATTTGTAACTAGTCAAGACCTCAGTTTTTATATTTCTACAAATGTCTTGGTGACAATATAACACTATATACAACATTACATATATATGAGCAAAACAATCTTTCAGACATTCATCACTTTCTTCCTTTTTGTGGGGGCAGGGGCACTTTGGAGCAATGTTCACTCATTTATGTTATATTCTCAGGATCACTAAGGGTTGGTACTAGAAGAATCCTTCCAACCACTTCATCTTACACATGGGGAACCTGAATGACGACATCATACTTTAAATGTTACAATTCAGAGTCATCACTAAGTCAGACCTTTCTCTCATTTGTCTAAGCTTAAATTCTTTTTTTTTTTTCATTTATTTTTATTAGTTGGAGGCTAATTACTTTACAATATTGTAGTGGTTTTTGTCATACATCAACATGAATCAGCCATGGATTTACATGTATTCCCCATCCCGACCCCCCTCCCACCTCCCTCTCTACCCGATCCGTCTGGGTCTTCCCAGTGCACCAGGCTCGAGCACTTGTCTCATGCACCCAACCTGGACTGGCGAGCTGTTTCACCATAGATAATATGCATGTTTTGATGCTGTTCTCTCGAAACATCCCACCCTCACCTTCTCCCACAGAGTCCAAAAGTCTGCTCTATACATCTGTGTCTCTTTTTCTGTTTTGCATATAGGGTTATCATTACCATCTTTCTAAATTCCATATATATGTGTTAGTATACTGTATTGGTCTTTATCTTTCTGGCTTACCTCACTCTGTATAGTGGGCTCCAGTTTCATCCATCTCATTAGAACTGGTTCAAATGAATTCTTTTTAATGGCTGAGTAATATTCCATGGTGTATATGTACCACAGCTTCCTTATCCATTCATCTGCTGATGGGCGTCTAGGTTGCTTCCATGTCCTGGCTATTATAAACAGTGCTGCGATGAACATTGGGGTGCACGTGTCTCTTTCAGATCTGGTTTCCTTGGTGTGTATGCCCAGAAGTGGGATTGCTGGGTCATATGGCAGTTCTATTTCCAGTTTTTTAAGGAATCTCCACACTGTTTTCCATAGCAGCTGTACTAGTTTGCATTCCCACCAACAGTGTAAGAGAGTTCCCTTTTCTCCACACCCTCTCCATCATTTATTGCTTGTAGACTTTTGGATAGCAGCCATCCTGACTGGCGTGTAATGGTACCTCATTGTGGTTTTGATTTACATTTCTCTGATAATGAGTGATGTTGAGCATCTTTTCATGTGTTTGTTAGCCATCTGTATGTCTTCTTTGGAGAAATGTCTGTTTAGTTCTTTGGCCCATTTTTTGATTGGGTCATTTATTTTTCTGGAATTGAGCTGCAGGAGTTTAAGCTTAAATTCTTATTGCATGTATCATGGATCAGACTTGAAAGATCCCCCCCAGCAAATCTCAGGATAACATTCAATAATATAGTTGGTTCGTTAGGCAAATGGAAAGTTTCTTCACAAAGCCAGCATCTTAGAGAAAACTGGCTATGCCACTTAGTGACAAGGCAGAAGGGGTCTATTCTAAAGCTCTCAGTATTCCACTGCACATAATATTGGGCACACTGCAGTTGCTTCTTATTTTGGAAAGTACTCAATATTGGAAAACTGTGTAAAAGGAGACTCCACCACTTTATCTTGTGTTTTTGAAAGTTCTTTTGATATTGAGAGTTGTATTAATACTTGCTTTTCAACTACTAAAGAAGAAAAAAATGTTAGAAATAGAATTAGATATGAAACTGTGAGTAACATGCTCTGTGTCTCCCTGTGATGGCATCTGCCATTGGGTCACTATGTCACCATAACTGTGAGGAATAACTCTTAGATTCTTCACTGTCTCATTCAAAACTGTTTTTGATGACATTTTCAAGCTGTTTGCCCTTTAATTATCAGTCTCCCTCTCCACCCTCTCTATATATATGTATATGTTAAATGCCATGAAATAAGTCTCAAAATACAATGAAGAAACTCCTATAATTATTACCAATAATTATCACAGAATAATTATTCTTGGTTATTGAGTTTTTATTATATTCACGATGAGTGATAATGAATAAATATTTTTTTATTGGGGAAAGAAGCAGGTGTGGTTAAGAAAAAACATTTCTTGAACACTTACCATTCTTTAGGCATAGCCGTTATAATTTAAATCGCAAAAATGTAGGCATTATCAACATTCTTATGATACAGAAACTGAGGCTCAGAGAGATTGATTTTTTGACCAAGGGTCACATAGTAAGTGGCAAAGCTGAGATTTGAACCAAGTGCTTCTAATTTCAAGTCAATACTCTCTCTGAAATGGAAGCAGTAAAATATTTTTCTTCTAAAATCATCTAGCTATTGAAGTGTTGTGTTGCAGAAAGATGTAATGAGAATTGAACCATCAAGTTGTTATCAGGAGCTTTCTGTATCCATTTTACCAAATTGCCAGAATTCCAGAATCCTTTTCTCTTTTTGTCTGAATGCATTACACATGTCTAAGAAGGTTTGATAATAACATAGAAAATTGTTTTTCTTAGGAATTGATGAGTATTATATTACATCTTAAGATGGTTATCTGAAACGTGTCTGTGGAAGATTGTACATAAAATTTAAGAAGGGATGTTCTTCAAGGTTTAAACAGAACAGAGTGACCCCTGGTAATTTGTTTGTTAGTTTTCTGTCCTTGTCCCTGTGGCCTTCAGCATCTCCTCCTGGCATCTATGATACTTTGTGGCCACCACCAGGTCCCTCCCTCTATCTGAGATGCTCACCACCCCCCAGACCTTAAGACAAGCCAGCTTTGAGTGGAGGGTGAGAGGACCCCAGCACAGAGAGTGTCCATGCTTATGATGGTCTATTCAGCGCTGAAGGACAGCTCCTTGTGTGTAAATAGTATCTGTCATTTCAATTTTGTCCAAAAAAGTATTGAGATAAAATTCAAATAACTTAAAATTAACTATTTTTAAATAAACAGTGCAGTGGCATTTAGTCTATTCTGTTGTACAGCCTTCAATCTAGCTTCAAAACATTTCCATCGCTATAAAAAACACATGTACACCCATGGCTGATTCATGTGAATGTGCGGCAAAAACCACCACAATATTGTAAAATAATTAGCCTCCAATTAAAATTAAAAAAGAAAAAGCCTGTACCCCTGAACAGTTTCTCCACATCCCTTCCTTCTCAGCCCTAGCAATGGCCAGTCTGTGTTCTGTCTCTGTGGATTTATCTATTCGTATAAATGGAATCACACGATAGGGGATTTTCTTTTTTGGTCTGGCTAGAACCCTTAGCATAATGCTTTTCAGAGTCCATCCACCTGTCATCGCGGGTCAGTACTTCATTCCTTTTTATGGCTGAATAATATTCCATGGCCTGTGTATATATGCCATTTGTTTATCTATTGATGGGCTTTTGGGCTATTTCTATCTTGAGGCTATTTATTGAACATACTATCTGTAATTGGGCTTCTTTGGGGGCTCAGTGGTAAAGAACTCATCTGCCAATTCATGAGCCACAGGAGAGGCAGGTTCGATCCCTGGGTCAGGAATACCCCCAGAGGAGAAAATGGCAAGCCACTCCAGTATTTTTGCCTGGAGAATCCCATGGATGGAGGAGCCTGGTGGGTTACAGTCCTTGGGGTTGCAAAGAGACAGACACGACTGTGTCTGAGCACGAGTGCGTCTATAATTAATGACCCACTCCCCAAAAACACCTATTGCAAAACTTCTTGAAAATGGGCAGCTTACAATTAGGGCTGAACCTGCCATTAAGTTCTTTTTGATGCTGACTCACTGAAATGTATTGTTATGTTACTTTGATAAAAGATATAAATGTATATGTTACATGTACCAAAAATATACATATCTTTTAAATGTAATATGTAGTTATTTACTATGTTTTTGTTTGTGTTTAGTACTTAATTTAGTAGAATTACACAATGTCTGTTTGGGTCGTTCAGGTTAGAGACACAAAAATAAGCTCTTCCCCAAAGCTCTAGTCACCAAAAGCGTTAAATATACTGTTTTGTCAATTAGTAAAGAAAGGCTCTTGAAAACATTAAATTATCTGGCATGTCTACATATATAATAATTATGCAGCCAAATCTTTTCCTTTTGAAACAATTTATACATTACATAAACCTAAGTTTCTCATCCAAGTATCATTTCAAGAGAGGCAGGCTTGAATAACGGAGGCAATGGGGAAACATAATATTACGATAATGTTCTTTGGTGCGGTTTGGAAGGTTTTAGGAAACATTTGGAACTATTTTTCTCATAAAGTCACTTAACTATTGAAGTGTTATGATAGCATTTTCCTCTGCATTGTATACAATACAAAAGGAGTTAAAGGATGATGTCTCCAGTTAAAGGAGACATCAACTCTAAATATTCCTCTTAGAGGGATTTCCACCAACCGAGAAATTACATGCTCTGATTTCCTTGTATTAATTTAATAAAAGTTTGAAGGGAAATAAGGAAGGGCTAGGTGATTTAGGGTGTCCCCTTTGCCTTCACATGTCAGCTTCTTTGCAGCTTTATTTAACAGAACTACATCAAATTCTCAAACGGATGAAAAAGGACCTGAATTTTCAGCATAAAAATGCACTGACTAAATTGGTGTGATTTTTTTTTTAAGGAATATTTTTAACTAGATTATAAGCCAGAACTGTTGAAATGAAGAAAATGTTTAAACTTTTCTTTTACTTACACCATCATTTTTGGCCTCTTTGAAGCTTGACAGATATGTGCCTCAAAAGTTTTAAACATCTGTCAAGTGTTAAATTAAGTTCCCTTGTGAGTTGACAACCATTATGTTCTTTGCATTTGACATATAGATACTAAGAGGTAATTGTTTCCTATTATAAAATAACTATGGCCTTTCTATCATTTTAAATTATATCACTGATTAAAAGTGTAATGCTTTTTAAAGATATATAATCTGTTGAATGAGGAAATGAAAGCTCTTTCATGCATGCTTTTAAGAAGTGTAGAATATTTTTGTTATGTTTGAGCTTAAGAACAACCATTTCTGTTGAGGGCTGCCATGCTATCTATTCTCAGAGATGACTAGAGGATATGGCTGTGCTATACATCAGAATGGATGAAATTCCTTGTTAGTGAACGTTGGGGAAAGTCCTTGAGAGATCAGACCTCAAGAGAAGGGTGTTCATTTCAGGCTGTCACTAACATGTTGTTCCCAACTCTTCCTCTCCTGAAAGCAAAAACAAAACAGAACAAAACAATAGCTCAGGCACCAAGTAAAGCAGACAGAGGGATTCTCTGAACTACATTGATTTTAAATGGAATTCCACTAAAAATGAAACATACTTTGTGATAGCAGTTTGAGTGGAGGACAATAAGTGTCAATAACTTCAGTCAAACCAGTGAGATAGTTTTCCATTTTCAAGTAGAATTTTCTGAGAAAATGAACTGGAGATGGGATCCAGAGACCAATACCTCTCATTCTCTGGCAACCTTGACTAAAAAAAGTGAAGCCCTTTTGGGCTTCCCAGGTGGTTCAGTTGGTAAAGAAACTGCCTGCAATGCAGGAGACCCAGGTTCGATCCCTGGGTTGGGAAGATCCCCTGGGGAAAGAAATGACAACTCACTGCAGTAATCTTGCCTGGGAAATCCCATGGACAGAGGAGCTTCGTGGGCTACAGTCCACGGGGCCACAAGAGTTGAACACGACTTAGCAACTAAACCCATAGGCCAGTAATAATTGTCTGAAGTCCAACGGAAATCAGAGGGTTAACTGTTTCTGCGCCAGGCTTAGTGCTACATGATGCAGCACAAAAGGAAGCTCCCTGGAGTTTCTAGCAGGAGGCAAATAATGGCTGAGGGCTGTGCTGTGGTATGTGTGTGTGTGTGTGTGTGTGTGTGGTCGAAACACCCAACCTTGCTTGGGGCGTTTAATCAAAAGCCTGGAGCCAGACTTGCACAGCTCTGTCTAGGACTTGCTTCTCACTTGTTGAGAGGTTTAGAAAATCATCCTAGAATCTTTCATTGGTCAGTATCTTAGTGCATTTGGGGCGACGGCTCTGCTTGTTAATACATTTTACCTCAGGAAGATACAAAGTTTTACATCCTCACTCCACCTATTCACCCTGATTCTGCCCTCTTGAACAGAGAACAAGCAACAGAAAACCCACGGGCTCTGTGCCTGTGAGAATCCTGTCTGTAAGAAGATTTGCTCTTCCTTTGTTCTACATCCACATGGCTACAATCATACCCTGATGTCTTGCTTTCAGACACCTTCTCCCCTCCTTTCTGTCTCTCTTCAATTAGCCGCTATTTTATAATCCAGAATACTTTTGTGCTTTCCACATTGTCTTTTCCATGGGATCATGCCTATCTGGTCGCTCAGGTTTAGAAATGCTTCTCTAACCTAAGCTTTTACCAAATCCTATTGTCTCCATATTTTTTTCCTCTGTTGCTAAGTGTTTCACAATGCTTAGTGGCCACTTTCTTTCAAGTTCCTGATCATTTCCACATCCCCTACTCATCCCTCCATCTCAGTTTGTCTGATTTAAGTCCAGAAAAGTAGTTTCCCTACTTGCTTCATCTGCCTTCTTAGAGCTTAAACTCTTAGCAAAGCAAGTCAAGAATGTATCCAGTGTTGTGTGTTTGCCAAGTAAGACTTCCAGATGGTGTCCTCATGGTTGAAGTCCCTCACTACAACTGTATATTTACTTCTGTGCCCATTTTGTAATCTCTGTTACCAAACCATATCCTTTACCTGACCTGGCAGTCTGGAGTGCACTTATTTAAAAAAATAAAAAAGAAAATCCTCATCATTTTCTCTCTTTTCTCTGAAACACTTCCACTCTTGGGTCTATAATCTACATGATCTTTGTGATCTACATAGCCCTCTCCTTTGAACAAATCCTTTTTCCTCTGGACAAAGTTTTCCTGTCGGCCAGGGTTTATTCTTAGCAGGAGCACTTTTCCTAAAAAGCTAGTATTTATTAAATGATTACTATGTGCCACATTGAGTGCTAGGTTATTAACATCTGTGAGTTCATGTGTTAAGCTAACAGTAATTCCTGTGGTATAGTATAAATCTCTCCATTTTACCTATGAAGAAACTGAGGCTTGGGAAAGTGAAGAAACTTGCCCAAGGCTACTTTGCTAACAAGTGATAAGGCCGGGACTTGTACCTAGAATTCTCATATTCCAGACCTGGCATTTTTAATCAATCCCAATGTCTCAGCAGTAAAGAATCTGCCTGCCAAGGCAGGAGATGCGAGTTCAATCCCTGGGTCAGAAAGATCCCCTGGAGGAGGAAATGGCAACCCACTCCAGTATTCTTGCAGTCCCATGGACAGAGGAGCCTGGCAGGCTACAGTCCATGGGGTCACAAAGAGTTAGACATGACTAGGCAACTGAGCACACACATAGCCCTTAAGGGCACACCTTATTGCATGAAAATTCCAAGTTAAATCACTCTCTCATTCAAATTTTGTGCATGGGTGTACAGACCCCTTAGGCTCAGCATTTTTATTCTAGTTGGTGTCTCTTTAATTTTTCCCTGAAACTTTCTGGGCATTTTTTTACCACTTGCTGCTTTGTTTTATCCTCCATGGTTTCAGATTTTACAACTGTGTCTGAGTGTTTTTCTCCCTCTCTTCCTTCCAAAATTTAGCTTAGAGTCTTTTTGATGATACTGGCAAATTAGAGATATTCTTTCCTGGCTTCATGAAAAACACTTTTTCTGATGTATTCTTCCCTTCGTTGGCATTTATAAAACCAACTCTCAGCACTGTCCATGTAGTCACCAGTTTATGTCTTATGTCCTATTTTCTCTTCTAGGTTTATGACCTTCTGTTTTAAAAAGAGATAAACACCAGGCATCCATACCCTCCCACCACACCCTCTCCCCCACCCCCCAAAGTCCTTGAATTTTTTTCCGAGGTGGCAGTTATAACAGTTCTCAACTCTGGTGGCACATTAGAATCACCTGATATGAAGAAATACCAGAGCCAGGCTCCCACCCAGATCAGTTGAATCAAAGTCTCTGGGGATGGGTCTGAGACATTCCTAGTATTTTAAAACTCTCCAGTATTTTAAAACTTCCGCTATGCAACCACAGTAAGATCCACAGCCTTATGAGCTTTGTCTGGCAGTAGCATTCATTCCCACTGGAATGAACAGGAGTGGGTGCGTTTTATGAGTCTGAGCAGGCTCCTTCTCCCACTAATATTCATGCTGCAGAAAGACAACGTGTCTCTTACTTAGCTTGGCTACAGCTTTGCTCCCAGGAATGAATAAGTTCTGTGAGGATTGTCTTCTGACTGCAATTAGTAAAAGCATTGTGCCTACCTCCTAGGGCTCTGTAGTGCCTCTGCAACCACCCTCCACGGAGAGCCAGAACCTTTGGTGTCCTTCCAACCACACTTTTCTTCCCATCTCTCTGGGAGCACATTCTTTCACTGACTCTTCCCTTGTCATTTCTTTTTACTCTGCTTTGTCGACATCTTTTTCCAATCGTATTGCCTTCTAAGAAGACCTCCTGCTTCTGTTTTGATCTAGGTCAGAGAGACATTCTAAAATCTGTTCATCTTCTCCAGCAGGAAACAGATTGATGGGTAGGGTAGACCCAACTATGCAAGAGCATATACAAAAATATTATCTGTGAGATGTGACTCCTGTTTTCTGGGGCTTGCTTTTTAGTTGAAGAGGAAAAATGAAGGTACGTGAAAGCAACAGAGCATGCATAGTCATTAATATTCCAGAGTCTCAGAGAAGGCACTTTGAAGGAAGTGGGTCTTGAACTGAAGCTTTTAGGGTAAGAATAGGAGGGAACCTTGGTTTGATTGAGCAATGTCAGCAAAAGTGCAGCGATGACATTCAGTATGGATTACATGGGAGGATTGATCAAGATGGCGGACTGGGAAGATATGGATCTCACCTCCTCCCCATGAACACATCAAAAATGATCTATGTGTGGAAAAATCATGACTGAAAACTAAATGGAAACTGGAAGAAATTATCCACACATAATTGGATGAAAAAGGAAGAAAAGTGATTGGGTTAAGACTTATGACCCTGGAAGGAAAAGGGCAGAGACCCGCCCTGGGGAGTGAGTGGCGAGAGCCACAGACTGGACACCCCAGTTCTGGGGTCTTACACAGGGGAGATGAACCCCCTTGTCTGGTTGGAAGCTGTATGGGAATAACGGGGGGCTGCAGGAAACCTGGACTTTGCTCACCAGGAGAGAGTGGGGAGAGGACACAGGGTGGACAGTGCGGAGAGAGGAGAGTTCTCGTGGTTGCCAAGTTCCCAGGCCGAGGGAACACTCCAGTCCTGCTCACTCCACCGGGCAGCATGGATGGGACCTAGGGCTGCAAAGCCTGGAGAGAAAGCCTGTCTGTGGGACACAGAGTGGATCCTGGTCCCAGGGAAGAGTGTTTGCTCAAGCAGCACACCAGAAGTCACCCCACCACAGCTCATGCCCATGCATGCTGAGAGAGTTCACACAAGCCCCACCTGCCCTACTGTGAGGCTCCACAGCCAAGCAGAGGTAGCAGAAGCTAACAGCAGTTATCCGCTGTGAGGGACAAAGGAGACTCGCACCTGAGGCTGTATTTGAGCAAAGCAAGGGAAGCAATTGCAGGCACAGGCAGTGCATGAGAGACAGCTTGGACCTTTGGCTATAGCGGACAGGAGCCAGGAGTCTGTATTAACCTCCCTTCCTTCAACACTCCATCTCCTCTGGGGCAAGATTCCTGCTGCTGGGAGAGGAGACAACTTCCACTTAAAAGGAACAGAACCAATCAGAGCCCGAGCCTGAGGGCTTCAGCTCCAGCTATAAGGGACCAGATCCCATCCCCAGTAGGGCATTGAGGGCCACTGAGCAGAGAGGAAGTCCCACCTCACACCCAGCTCCAGCTGTAGCCCCTGCACCCCCAGCCTCCGTCCCCACAAAGATGATAGCTGCCAGCGTACCTTGAGGAAAGGTGTGACTTGCATCCACATCAGATGCAGCTCTCCAGTCAAAGGCACTGGACACATGCAGTCTACATAGGGGCGCGGCCACGGAGCAACACCCCTTCAGGATCCCAGTAGGTAACTGTTACACCTGAATTCAGAGTCAGAAAAAGTTAAGCAAATGAAAAATCAGGGAAACTGCTGTCAATTTGAAGAACAAGAAAAAAAAAAAAAATCTGAAAAATTAATGAAACAGGTATAAGCAATATACCATATTAAGACTTCAAAACATTGTAAATAAAAATGTTAGCTAAATAGATAAGCACAGTGAAAATTTCAACAGTGAGTTATAAAATATAAAAAGAACCCAGTCAGAAATGAAGAATTCAATAACTGAAATAAAAAGCACAGTAGAGGTATTGAATAGCAGACTAAGTTAGACAGAAGAACACATGAGTGATCTGGAAGATAGAAAAATGGAAGTCACCCAATCAGAATAGCAAAAAAATTTTTTTAATGAAAGAAACTTAAGAAACCTATGGGGGAAAAAATAAACATATCATCATATACCTTTTAGGGATTTTAGAAGGAGAAGAGAGAGAAAAGAGAACTGAAAATTTATTGGAGGGAATTATGGTTGAAAATTTCCTAAACTTGAGAAGGAAACAAATATCCAGATACAGGAATCCCAGAGCCTTCCAAACAAGATAAATTCAAACATTCACACCAAGACTTATCATAATTAAAATAGTAAAAATTAAAGGAGACTTTCAAAAGCAGCAAAAGAAAAACAGAATGAACATACAAGGGAATCCCCATAAAGCTATGAGTTGATTTCTCTGCAGAAACTGCAGGTCAGAAAGGAGTGGCATGATATTTTCAAAGTGCTGAAAGGGAAAAAACTGCAACTTATTATACTCTATCTAAAAAGATTATTATTTAAAATTGAAGAAGAGATAAAGAACCTTTCAGACAAGCAAAAATTAAGAGTCCCTAATACTAAACCTACCCTTAAAGAAATGTTAAAAAGTTTTGTCTAAGTGAAAAAGAAGGAAGAATCTATAGGAAAGGGAAATCCCATTAGAAAAGGCAAATATACAGTCAGAACTGAGGATCAACCACTGAAGTCATTACAAAGATTAAAACATTAAAAAAGCAACGATAACTGTGATAAACAGGTAAGGGATAAACACTAATATGTAAAGTATGATATCAAGAGCACAGCATGGAAAAAGGGAGTAAAAAATATAGATCTTTAATAATGTATTTGAACTTAAATGACTACCAGTTTAAAATGTATATGTTGGTCAATATATATGAACTCTATGGTAACCACAAATCAAAAACCTACAACAGATACAGAAAAACTAAAAAGAAAGGAACATTAGTATATAACTAAAGAAAAGAACAGAGCCCAAAGTCAACAGAAGAAAGGAAATAATAAAGATCAGAGAGGAAATAACTAAAATAGAGGCCAAAAATACAATAGAAAAGATCAATAAAACAAGGAGTTGATTTTTTTTTTTTTTAAAAAGAAGAAACAAAATTGATAAACTTAGCCAGACTCACCAAGAAGAAAAGAGAGAGGACCCAAATAAGGAAAATAAGAAATAAAAAAGAATACTTTAAACAGTTGCATGCCAGTAAATTGGACAACCAATTTGGACAAATTTGGAAGAAGTGGGCAGATTTCTAGAAACATGAAATGCCAAGACTGAATCAAGAAGAAACATAAAATTTGAACAGTCCAGTCACTAATAGTGAAATTGAGCTTTTAATTTAATAAATTCCCAAAAGAAAAAAATCCAAGATTGGATGGCTTCACAGGGGAATTCTACCAAACATACAAGGAAAAGCTAATATCTGTACTCCTTAAACCATTCCAAAAAATTGAAAAAGATGAAACACTACCAAATTTATTCTATGAAGACACAATACTCTGATACCAAAATCAAACAAAGACACTACAAGAAAAGAATATTGCAGGCCAGTATTTTTGATGAATACCGATGCACAAATCCTCAAGAAAATATTAGCAAACCAAATCCAACAATATGTAAAAAGAATCATATAACATGATCAAGTGGGATTTATCCCAGGGATGCAAGAATGGTTCAGTATTCACAAAGCAATCAATGGGATAAACCACATTAACTAAAGAGAGATCATCTCAAAAGATGCAGAAAAAGCATTTGATAGTATTCAACATGCATTCACAATAACACCTCTCATAAAAGTTGGTATATAAAGAACATATATCACAATAATAAAGGCCATTTATAACAAACCTAGAGCTAACATCATATTCAACAATGAAAAACTGAAAACCTTTCCTCTAAATTTAGGACAAGGATACTCACTCTTAAAATTCAACTTAATATTGAAAATCCTAGCCACAGCAGTCAGACAAGAAAAGTAAATAAATAAAAGTCATCCAAATTGGAAAGGAAGAGGTAAATCTTTCACTCTTTGCAAGTGATACAATATTATATATAAAAAACCCTAAAGTGTTAGTCACTCAGTCATGTCTGACTCTTTGCAAACCATGGACTGCCTGCCAGCCTCCTCTGTCCATGGAATCCTCCAAGTAAGAATACTGGAGTAATCATTCCCTTCTCCAGGGATCTTCCTGACCCAGGATTCAAAACCAAGTCTCTCGCATTGCAGGCAGATTCTTTACCATCTGAGCCACCAGGGCAGGTGATACAGTACTATATATAGAAAACCCTAAAGATTCCATCAAAAAGCTATTAGAACTATTAAATGATTTCAGTAAAGCTACAGGATACAAGATTAATGTACAGATATCTGTCACTTTTCTACACACGAATAATGAACTATGAAAAAGAGAAAAAAATCAATTTAAAATTTCATCAGAAAGAATAAAATACCTTAAACTTAACCAAGACTTTAGAAGACCTGTACTCCAAAAACTATAAAACATTGATGAAGGCAACTGAATATGATACAAAGAAATGAAAAGATTCCCCATACTATTAGATTGGAAGAATTATTATTGTCTAAATGGCCGTACTACCCCATCCCCTCAAAAAAATACCTACAAATTTAATGCAATCCCTATCAAACACTCATGACATTTTTCACACAACTAGAACAAATAATCCTAAAATTCATATGGACCCACAAAATACCCCAAATGGTCAAAGCAATCTTGAGATTAAAAAGAACAAAGCTAGAGGTATCATGCTTTCTGACTTCAGACTATACTACAAAGCTATAATAATCAAAATGGCATGTAACTGGCACAAAAGCAGACACAGAGATCAATAGAGAGGCCAGAAGTAAACCCATGCACCTATGGTCCGTTAATCTACACAGAAGAGGCAAGAATATACAGTGGAGAAAAGATAGTCGTCAATAAGTTGTTTGGGAAAACTGCAAAGCTACATGTAAAAGAATGAAATTAGAATAGTCCCTAACACCATATGCAAAAATAAACTCAAAATGGATTAAAGATCCAAATGTAAGACCTGAAACCTTAAAACTCCTAGAAGAGATCATAAATTTAACAGTATTTCTTTGGCTCTGTCTCCTAAGGCAAAAGAAATAAAAGCAAATATGTAGAGGTGGGACCTAATTAAACTTAAAGCCTTTTACACAGCAAAGGAAACCATCAACAAAATGAAAAGACAACCTACTGAATGGGAGAAAATATTTGTAAATGATATGGACAACAAGGAATTAATATCCACTGTATAGAAACAGTCCATACAACTCAAAATCAAGAAAACAAGCAACCCACTCCAAAATGGACAAGAGATCTGAACAGATATTTTTCCAAAGAAGATACACAGATAGCCAACAGGCACATGAAAAGATGTTCAACACTACTAATTATTGGAGAAATGCAAATCAAAACAACAATGAGATATCAACTCACACCTGTCAGAATGACTATCATCAAAAATATCTACAAATAATTGTTACACCAAAGCAGGGAGGGTCAAGGGAGGGATAAGGGATTAAAAAACACAAACTACTATGTATAAAATAGATTAACAAGGATATATTGTACAGCACAGGAAACTATAACCATTATCTTATAATAATTTTTAATCATAATTATCTATAAAAAATACTAAATCACTATGTTGTACACCTGAAACAATATCATAAAGCAACTATTCTTCAATTTTAAAAAACTATGAATTATATAGAGAAGGCTGTCTCAAGGAGATTGTGAGATATGGAGAAGATTAGATGGGGTGGGGTTGGATTAGGAGAGAAGGATAATTAGTTTTGAGTTTTGAGATTAATGATTCCATCCCACCTCCCATATTCAAATCAATTGCTAGACTCTAAAATGCAGAGGTCAAGCACTGTGTCTTCCATGTGCTCCCAAGCTTAGCATAGTGCCTAACTAAGAGTATTCATATAAAATATATTTATGGAATGAATAAATTCTTCTCAACCTTATGGGGGTGTCATAAATCCTTTTAGAAGTCAGATGAAATTTATGGGCTCTTTCTTTAGAAAAATGCAAATAAGTACACACACATACACACACACAATCATCCATATAATTACAAGGGGTTCAAGGACTCCCTGAAGCCCATTCAGGGTCATCAGGTTAATAAATGGTGATTAGGAGATGTGTGACACATTATTTATGTCTTGCAGATTATCCAGACTCTCTCCTGTGATTTAAACTTAAAAGGAATTGTTCCATCAAGTCCATAGAGTTTTACCAGTTGTAGAAAAGTTCTCTAGAAAAGGCATCATGAGTAGATTTTATTGTTGTATAAGAATGTCTATTTCTGTGGGTATACTCTAAAGTCTACTGTAGATACTTTTTCACTCAATTCATTCTCATAATCCTAAATGTTGTTTTGAAAAGTTAATGAATGTTTTATACTTTTACAAAGAGTATTCTTCAGTAAAATCATAATGTTATCTCACAATAATATGTAGTTGCTTTGGTAGTTTACCTATGTAACCTTATACCATTAAAGAAAAATGTCAGTAAAAAGAATCGTCACAAATTGTGTCCAAAGAAACAATGTTTCCAACATTTTTCTTTTGCTTTCTATGAAGTATGGCAAAAGTAGCCTCTAGTTAAACATGGACATTAACACAATAGGAAGTTAATATCTGCTTACCTATTGGAAAACTATTCAGTACTTGAGTGTAAGCTATGTCTACATAACATTTTGACTAGGAGGAAGTGGAAGAAGGGAAAGCATTCTTAATGAAAATTTTGATACTAGTGTCTAGATATGAAATTCTTTCCTGTTCATTCCTTCCCCTCCCTGAGCTTTGCTTCTATGTTTTTAATAACCAGTTTCTCGTATCTACACTTAACACCCAACTTGAAACATATTCCTCAAACATGTTTTTCCTATATCTCATGGTTTTCTGAGTGCTTTATGCAGTTACATCAATCAGAAATAATGGAAAAATCAGAGGTGATGGGGAATGGCAAGCTGTTATCATCATAGTTTGCCTTTCTCACTACTCAAGTGTCTGTGAAATTTTTAGACCACTAATGCCGTTGATAGCCCTGGTGCAAGGTGTGGAATTCAATGGCAGCTATTTTGAACAGATGTAAAGTACATGTTAGGAAATAGCTGAATTCACCAACCAGTTCTAGAGCTTTTGTGGCAGACTTGCTCTAATAGTGACACCCAGAACATCAACAACTAGCTTGTTAGGCTACACAGGTGTGTTTTCTTTCTAGAGCCTGTAGTCTGAGTGTGAAATGGATTTGTTGGTATAAATAGTCTCTGAACTCTATACATCAGTTCAACATATACCATTTCAGCTGATCCTTAAGACAACCATAGGAACTTGTTCCCATTTAATAAGTGAAAAACCAGTAGCTCAGCTAGGTTATTTTATTGGCCATGAATGACTTACCTATTAGATGATGACCCTGAAATTTGAGGCAGAGACAATTTGCTTCTAAAAGTGTCTTGTTAAACTCCCCCTCCTGCTGAAGAATTTTAACATACATACCCCCACCTCCCCTCCCAGCCCTGTTTCTAGTACATGTCTGACACTTCAGTGAGAGGAAAATGTAATTGACACTGTGATCAACCTCTCTGGAGTTGTGAACACAATATATATAAAACAATTGGAAAAGTTTGTAGTTTTGCACATAAGCGCCTGTGCCGTCAACACCAGCAACTTCTTTAATGCTAGCAGGCAGAAATGATCAAGTATGTCTCTTTCAATGAGGATATCCATATTGTTTTCGAGTAAAAGGGTAACACTTACGTGATAGATGATAACATGTTTGTTAGATGTTTGTCTATTCTTTATTCAACTAGGGAACTTGGATTGCTCTGCTCATCCGTGGAGGCAAGATCTTCTCAATATGGCCCTGGGAGATTGGGCATGACCCTGTCTCCTCTGTGTGTGTGACTTTGGTCAGGGGTGTGAGGCCAGTGGGAAGCAGCTTCATTTGACCTTTGGGACTTTTCACACAATTGTAACCTTAAAGTTTCCAATGGCAGAAATGCTTCTTCTAGCATGACACAAACACTCAGAGGTTGATATTTAAGTCCAGTATAGAAAATATAACTTGAAGTTATAAATAGGCACATACTTATAACTCTCTAGGTTCACTTTCTCTAACAATCACCTTCGTTTCTGCAAAACTGAAACTTTATTAAGCAGCTACATGTGCCAAGCACTATGCTGAAGTTTCCTATTGATTATTGAATTTTACTCTCTCAATGACCCTATGGCTTTTTCAAAAAGGATCACCCCCATAATCAGAGTAGAGTGGTGTGGGTTTTGTTACAATGGTAACAATTTATTTCTGTCAAGATAGGATTTAAAATATAACATTCATGATTTTTGTTATCCTTCCTTCCAAGAAAAAACAAATGCTATTTATGGGAATCTCAGTTTAATAGTATCAGATGAGCAGAATTATCTTTTTTTAAACTGTTAGCCTTGATCGAAGGCATTTAGATACTAAAGCCCCTCGTTCTAAGACAGTTCAACACAAAAGCAGGTCCAAGGGTTATCTGTGCATCTTACATTTTAAATCTAAATTTAAACTTACATTTCCACCAATCAGAACTCAGAGTTACTATCAGTGTTGATCACAGAAAGAGATATGTTTCTAATTAACTAACTTTAAAGCCCTATCTTAATCACTTAGAGCATTCTTGTGCACATCTGTGCAGCAGGAGTAACTGAATTACCTCCATGGTGTGTGTGCGTCTGGGTGTGCGTGTGTGTTTAAAGCAATGCTATAACTCTGTCCAAATGCGACTCAGCACTGCTTTAAAGTTTAGAAGCAAATGTGTGCTTAGTAATGTAGTTTAAAAACTGAAACCCCCTTCTACCTTATTTGTTCTTCTCTGGTAAATTGGGCTTGTTTGTGGAGGGCAGCCATTTCAAATACTGTGACACATACATCCCAAAACAACTTCTCTCTTACTTCTATGGGACCTAAATGAGCACCAGAGCCAGGGCTTCTCATGTGGTTTTGCTTCATCTTACAATGACATCAGTATCTTTCCATTCGCCTCGTTTTTATAAAATTGTGCCCAGAATGAATGGCGATGCCAGTAAAGGAAACTGAGTCCTGGGAGCAATTTTTTATTAGACTAAATGAAGTGATATGATAAATAAGTACAACCTGACATGACAACATGGCATAAAGCCGTGATACAAAATGTTTCATTCTAGTCTTGTGAATGTTTTTTAAAGCTTTGATGCCTTTCACATGTCTTGTGTGTATATATACTGACCAGTGGAAACATAATTCGTGCTCAGATATTTACTTCTGTCACTGAATGACCAGATGGTTCTTACCTATGTTGGAACAGAACCATTTTGCCTATTCAGTAACTTGTAGGGACATTACATGTAACAAACTAAGCAGGATGATCCTCTATAGCCCAAGTGAGAAACATGCAGCTTTCTCAGCTTTGTAAACTTGGCAAAGACTCACAAATGCCTTTATTCTTATATTTTAATTGAAATAGTTTGTGTATTTTTCCTCCCAAA
Organism: Dama dama; assembly: GCF_033118175.1. Taxonomy (NCBI): domain Eukaryota; kingdom Metazoa; phylum Chordata; class Mammalia; order Artiodactyla; family Cervidae; genus Dama; species Dama dama. Next base: position 54,236,512 of record NC_083713.1, read on the forward strand.
GCAACACATGCTCAATGTGGAAAACTATAGCGATACGGGCGAAAAAATGCTTATAAACTAATTTTTACTACTTTTTCACTTACTACTTGGAGACTGATGATGGTGATGAGAATTCAAAGCTGACATTTATTTGAATACATACTGTTTGTCCGACACTGTGCTCAGAGCTTTACATCAATTATTTTATTTAATCCGCCCCAGAACCCATGGATACTGGTATTAATCTCATTTCATAGTTGAGGAAACTGAAGCCCAGAGATGTTAAGTGAATTGCCCACCATCACATAACTACTGGGTAACACAATAGCAGAACTAATTGAACTTGGGATCGCTGAACAGCTAACCCCATTGATTTCTAAGAGTTTACTAAGTCGTATATGTTTCAAATATTCCTTTCACTTGATTTTCAGTTGAATTTATGAAGCTTTTGATTTATTAAAATATTTTACTTTTGCACAGACAAATCTATACTTTTGTGGTTTCTAGCTTTAAGTGCCATGTTTCAAAAGGCCTTTCCTGTTCTTAGTTTATAATATGGGAAGGAGGAAAAAAAAAGAAGTGCTAATGGTATGAGAAAAAAAGAGTCACAAGCCAGAAAGCCAGGGTTTCTGCCAGAGTGTTACCAATAGGAAGGAAAAGGAGATGTGAAGGTGTGTTTGAAGGCAGTGGCAGAAGGGGATGTAAAGCTGCTCTTTCATTACAGCCACTGAGTCCAGTAAGTCAGTTACATACACTTCTTTTCATGCCTCCTACCCTTCTCTTTAAATTCCTGCAGCAGGGTCTAGACTGAGAAGAGGGACTGGAGGAAAAGAGATGAAGGCTTATTATATACTGGTGCTATTTGAGAATCTCTTTTATTATTATTATTATTTTGAAAGTCTCTTTGAGTACCAAATGCCTTCTGTCAGGCAGTAGCCCAATGCCAGCACTTCTGTGTGGCACATGTTGTTCAGTCGCTCAGTCATGTCTGATTCTTTGCAACGCCATGGACTGCAGCACGCCAGGCTTCCCTGTCCTTCACTATCTCCTGGAGCTTGCTCAAGCTCTTGTCCATTGAGTCAGTGATGCCATCCAACCATCTCGTCCTCTGTCATCCCCTTCTCCTGCCTTCACTCTTTCCCAGCTTTGGGGTCTTTTCTAATGAGTCAGCTCTTCACATCAGATGGCCAAACTATTTGGAACTTTGGCTTTAGCATCAGTCCTTCCAATGAATATTCAGGACTGATTTCCTTTTGAGACAGTCCTGTGGAGACCTCTTATCCAGATATTGCCTGTCGTACAGGAAACCCTCCCTGGATGATCTCTAATCACTTCCTTCTCTCAGCTCTGAATCCCAAGAGAATGTCCCTTGCACTGAAGGAGCCTTCCTAAGTAGAGTCCTTTCAATATGGCGCATGACTCCCCTCCCCTTGAACCACAGGGAGAAAAAGATCAGGTACCTTTTCCCATCAAAATGGTAAAAATGGAGGCTGCCTTCTTTGCTGCCCTTTCTCCTCACCTCTCCCTGAGGACAACTTCATACAGCCTCCTACCTTTAGAATCTTGAAGTCTGGGCTCTCATCAGGGTCGGTGTCCCACATCTTATGGGGGCATGCATTAGGTTCTCCAAGAGCTCTTTTCTGGGAGCAAGAGGAGGCAAGCTTTTGAATTCTGGCAGCTTGGCAGTCATACATTTTGGGGAAAGAGAAGCCAGCCTTTCCTTCTGGTTACCATCCCATGTCTCCATGGGAGGTTCTCATGGAGCACACCTACTCCTGTGAATTTTCTCCTATTACTTTCACTGTTAGAGAATTATCTATAAGAGTCATGGGGCCAATATTTCTACCTTTAGCAAGTCCTGGGGAAATATGGCAGCACCTCTTTCGCATTCATAGGTATATATCCTCAGTGTTAGGACCTCAGCGGAAACACCAAGATGATAAGAAAAGTCCCACTCCACATCATACAACATAGAGTTATTTTGTGTTGTGGAGATAGATATCATGTGATAGAGAGTTTCTAATTTTTTTTTTTCAGAATGGATTGCCAGTTGTCACAGATGTTTTTTGATTAGTATATTACTTTAAAAAAAATAGTGTCCTAAGCCATCAGTAAATTGACATTCATTTCTTCTAGAGGTATGTATAGCTCCATTACAATAAAATGAAAAAAATCAAACTAGTGTTCTGTATTGCAAAGCTATTTCTGTGTCACAGTGTGTAGTCCTTAGAAGCAGTATTTTGTTGATCGTGGTGACAACAAATTCAATATATCTAATAATCCTGCATAGCAGGTCTTCATTCTCCTTCCTGTTGATGTGACAGCCACTCTTTAATGAAACCTTATTTTGTATACTATTTGCATTGTAGATCAGGAATGAAGAGCTGAGTTTGCTTAAGCAATAGCTGAGTTGTTTATACTTTTTATATTCTTCCATCAACAAATAATTACCCTTCAACCAACCTTACCTCTTTCTACTTCATATATGCAAACTACCCAAATAAAACATACTCAAAATCCCAAACCACACATCAGTATACAGAAACAATCAGGTCCCAGAAAAGCATAGAGAGCTTATGCCTAACCCATCCTACTTCCTTTTTCCAAGGCATTCATTCATTCAGAAAGTCTATGATGCAACCACTGTGCACCATAAACCTGTGAGACAATAATGTTGATTTTTCTCATTTATTTACTGCAGGAAAGCAAAGAATAATGCTTGTTTTAACTCCAGTTTTATAAAATTGGAATGTTATTTCTGGCTTAAAGATAATAGTGTAGTGAGACTTTGCTATCTCACTGGTTTATTATCTATAATTCTCTGTTGGAATACATCGACACATGATTGGTTTTAAATGGCCTTTGGCAGTCTACTGTAGGGCCATGAGGCCTTTTGCTGTCTATACTTCCAAAATAACATACAGTTCTAGAATAATGTGGATTTTGACTTCCTTAGAACTCAGTTATGCCCTGACATATATTATTGAAGTGTTAAATGGGTATAAATTAGGGCATCTATTGACAGTTCAGGTAGCATATGCAGTACTCTAAAATAGCCCAGGCCAATAAGATGCAGACTGTCAATACAGCTAAATTACAGAATAACATTTTTAAGATTAGAAGACATTTTGTGTTTTATATGAGAATTTCTCTGAATACTTAGTTTTTCTAGGGCTTTTACTGTGTCTTTAAAGTACACCATCTCCACTTTTATCCACTTCAGTATTTAAGGAGATGTTTGTACGTCTCTATGTTTGTGACTCACAATAATGTTAGCATAAACTGTGAATGAAAGAGTCTTTACTGAAAATCTTTGCCCACTGTTCAAAAAATGACACTTCAAGGTGAAGAGTAAAAGCTTCTTCTGCAAATAATGTTAAACTTCAAAATAATGTTCAGCAAGTCCTGAAAGGTAACTGGATTGCTGTGAATTTTAAACAATTCTTCAAAAAGCTTAGAAGAGGGAAATCCAGCCATATGTTAAAATGTCTGATTTTTCTTCTAATTCTTCTTCCTATAACAGCAGAATTTTGAGTTTGAGTGGGTGCTCTATAAATATCTGCTTATTGCCTAAGGAAATATATTAGAATTTTTTTTAAATGGTGAGTTTTTGTTTTTTTTTTAAGGAAGAATAAAACTTGGGCACAACTTTTCTTCATTGCCTCACTTTGGTGAATTTTTAGCTCTTCCCAGGCATAGTGATCATTACCAAAATGTGAATTAATCATCACTCCAATCTCTCCTTCAAACCTTCTTCTCTTCTGGTGTTTCCTGTTGAATATCTATTCTAGTGTAGCAAGTTAGAAATTAGCTCTAAAAACTTACTATAAGATTGGACCCTTGATAAGTTTAGATACTAGAACTTCTGTATAAAGAAGATAAAGTAGCTCTTTGAAACAGTTAATAGCATAAAAGGTTGAAAACATGAGATATAAAAGGTACTATAAAAGCCTGGTGCGAATCTTTGTCTTTTGGTTGGGGCATTCAACCCATTTACATTTAGGGTAATTATTGATAGGTGTGGTCCCGTTGCCATTTACTTTGTTGTTTTGGGTTCACGTTTATACAACCTTTCTGCATTTCCTGTCTAGAGAAGATCCTTTAGCATTTGTTGAAGAGCTGGTTTGGTGGTGCTGAATTCTCTCAGCTTTTGCTTATCTGTAAAGCTTTTGAATTCTCCTTCATATCTGAATGAGATCCTTGCTGGATACAGTAATCTAGGTTGTAGGTTATTCTCTTTCATTACTTTCAGAACGTCCTGCCATTCCCTTCTGGCCTGGAGGGTTTCTATTGATAGATCAGCTGTTATCCTTATGGGAATCCCTTTGTGTGTTATTTGTTGTTTTTCCCTTGCTGCTTTTAATATTTGTTCTTTGTGTTTGATCTTTGTTAATTTGATTAATATGTGTCTTGGGGTGTTTCGCCTTGGGTTTATCCTGTTTGGGACTCTCTGGGTTTCTTGGACTTGGGTGGCTATTTCCTTCCCCATTTTAGGGAAGTTTTCAGCTATTATCTCCTCGAGTATTTTCTCATGGCCTTTCTTTTTGTCTTCTTCTTCTGGAACTCCTATGATTCGAATGTTGGGGCGTTTCACAGTGTCCCGGAGGTCCCTGAGGTTGTCCTCATTTCTTTTTATCCTTTTTTCTTTTTTCCTCTCTGCTTCATTTATTTCCACTATTTTATCTTCTACCTCACTTATCCTATCTTCTGCCTCCGTTATTCTACTCTTGGTTCCCTCCAAAGTGTTTTTGATCTCATTCATTGCATTGTTCATTTTTAATTGACTCTTTTTTATTTCTTCTAGGTCTTTATTAAACATTTCTTGCATCTTTTCAATCTTTGTCACTATTGCTGAGTTTTCAGCCAACTTTTTTACTCTCCTCTTTCACTTTCATCAAGAGGCTTTTTAGTTCCTCTTCACTTTCTGCTATAAGGGTGGTATCTCCTGCATATCTAAGATTATTGATATTTCTCCTTGCCAACTTGATTCCGGCTTGTGTTTCATCCAGGCAAGCATTTCGCATGATGTATTCTGCATATAAGTTAAGTAAGCAGGGTGACAATATACAGCCTTGACGTACTACTTTCCCAATTTGGATCCAGTCCATTTTCCACGTCCAGTTCTAACTGTTGTTTCTTGACCTGCATACAGGTTTTTCAGGAAGCAGGTTAGGTGGTCTGATATTCCCATCTCTTTAAGAATTTTCCACAGTTTGTTGAGATCCACACAATCAAAGGTTTTGGCATAGTCAAGTAAAGCAGAAGTAGATGTTTTTCTGGAACTCTCTTGCTTTTACTATGATCCATCAGATGTTGGCAGTTTGATCTCTGGTTTTTCTTTTCTAAATCCAGCTTGAACATCTGGAAGTTCTCAGTTCACATACAGTTGAAGCCTGGCTTGAAGAATTTTGAGCATTATTTTGCTAGCATGTGAGATGAGTACAATTATGTGGTAGTTTGAACATTTTTGCATTGTCTTTCTTTGGGATTAGAACGAAAACTGACCTTTTCCAGTCCTGTGGTCACTGCTGAGTTTTCCAATTTTCTGGCATATTGAATGCAGCACTTTCACAGCATCAGCTTTCAGGATTTGAAATAGCTCAACTGGAATTCCATCACCTCCTCTAGCTTTGTTCATAGTGATGCTTCCTGCGGCCCACTTGACTTTGCATTCCAGGATGTCTGGCTCTAGGAGAGTGATCACACCACCATGGTTATCTGGATCGTGAAGATCTTTTTTGTATAGTTCTTCAGTGTATTCTTGTACCTCTTCTTAATATCTTCAGTTTCTGTTAGATCCATACCGTTTCTGTCCTTTATTGTATATTGGAGCTAAAATTTCTTAAGACCTTACTTGTCTGAAAATGGCTTTGTCCTGCATCACATTTAATTAATGCTTTACAGAGTTTTGAGCTTTCATTGAAAATCATTTTTCCTCAGAAGTTTGAGGTAATGTTCCATTATTATCTACTTTTGAATTTCCTATTGAAAAGTCTCATTCCCGTCTGTTTCTGATAACTTGGATATGACTCATCCCGTTCACTCTTCCAGAAAGTATTGGTGTTTTTTTTTTTTTTTTTTTTTAAACTCCAGATCTTCTGAAATTCCATAATGATTCTACTTGGATTGGATTTTTTTTTTTTTTTTTTAATTTTTCTCCCCCATGATTTTCTCAGTATACGTGTTCTGCAATGCCTATTCATCATTATGGAACTTAAGATTGACCTTATTTTGTTATCTTTTTTCCTATTGTCTTCTTTATTTTTGTTTTGCTTTCTATAAGATTTTCTCAACTTTATCTTCTAACTCTTCTGTTGATTTTTTTTTTATTTTTATTTGCAGGCACTCTTTCTTATTCTTAAATGTACTTTCTTATTGCATCCTATTTCTCCCACCATATATGCAAAAATCCTTATTTTATCTTTATGGATATTATAGGATTTTTTAAAAGTTTTCTTCTTCTCTCCATGTCTCAGTTTCTGCTGAGTTCCTCTTTTCCATTTGTTTGCTTTATCATATTAACTTTATGTTAAAAATTTTCCTCAAACATCTGGTGGTCCATGTGTCTCCATTCATATTTGAGGTGAGACCTTGAAAAATGATTAGAATTTCAAAGACAGGACTTCCTGACTGGTGACCTTTCTCCTAGGAATTCAGATGTTTTATTGTGGCATGTCCACATCAGTGTTGCTGCTGCTAAGTCACTTCAGTCGTGTCCGACTCTGTGCAACCCCATAGATGGAGCCCACCAGGCTCCCTTGTCCATGGGATTCTCCAGGCAAGAAAACTGGAGCGGGTTGCCATTTCCTTCTCCATTTTTACCCCTGTACTATGTTTTATTCCCAAACTCTTTGCATGTGCTATTATTGTTCATAACACAAATCACCACTTACATTCATACTTGACTACACTATAATCATCATAGAGGTCTCAGCTGAAAGATCACCTTCTCTAGAGAGCCTTACATGGTGTTATCCCCTCCCCAGCACTGGGTTCTCATCATCGTAATATCTACCCTGATTGGAGCACCAACCCCACTGGGTGTTCTGTGAGGACATCTTGGCTATTTGCCTTGCACATAGTTCAGTTCAGTCACTCAGTCATGTCAGACTCTTTGCGACCCCATGGACTGCAGCACGCCAGGCCTCCCTGTCCATCACAAACTACTAGAGTTTACTCAAACTCATGTCCACTGAGTTGGTGATGCCATTTAACCATCTCATCCTCTGTTGTCCACTTCTTCTCCTGTCCTCAATCTTCCCCAGCATCATGGTCTTTTCAGATGAGTCAGTTCTTCACATCAGGTGGCCAAAGGATTGGAGTTTCAGCTTCAGCATCAGTCCTTCCAATAAACACCCAGGACTGATTTCCTTTAGGATGGACTGGTTGGATCTCCTTGCAGTCCAAGGGACTCTCAAGAGTCTTCTCCAGCACCACAGTTCAAAAGCATCAATTCTTTGACTCTCAGCTTTCTTTATAGTCCAATTCTCACATCCATACATGACTACTGGAAAAACCATTGCTTTGACTAGACGGACCTTTGTTGGCAAAGTAATATCTCTGCTTTCCAATATGCTGTCTAGATTGGTCATAACTTTTCTTCCAAGGAGCAAGCATCTTTTAATTTCATGGTTGCAGTCATCATCTGCAGTGATTTTGGAGTCCCAACAAAAAATAAAATCTGTCACTGTTTCCACAGTTTCCCCATCTATTTGCCATGAAGTGATACGACCAGATGCCATGATCTTAGTTTTCTGAATGTTGAGCTTTAAGCCAACTTTTTCACTCTCCTCTTTCACTTTCATCAAGAGGCTCTTTAGTTCTTCACTTTCTGCCATAAGTGTGGTGTTATCTGCATATTTGAGGTTATTGATATTTCTCCCGGCAATCTTGATTCCAGCTTGTGCTTCATCCAGCCCAGCATTTCTCATGATGTACTCTGCATAGAAGTTAAATAAGCAGGGTGACAATATATAGCCTTGACGTACTCCTTTTCCTATTTGGAACCAGTCTGTTGTTCCCCGTCCAGTTCTAACTCTTGCTTCCTGACCTGCATATAGATTTCTCAAGAGGCAGGTCAGGTGGTCTGGTATTCCCATCTCTTTCAGAATTTTCCACAGTTTGTGGTGATCTACACAGTCAAAGGCTTTGGCATAGTCAGTAAAGCAGAAGTAAATGTTTTTCTGGAACTCTTGCTTTTTCAGTGATCCAACAGATGTTGACAATTTGATCTGTGGTTCCTCTGCCTTTTCTAAATCCAACTTGAACATCTGGAAGTTCTCAGTTCATGTACTGGTGAAGCCTGGCTTGGAGAATTTTGAGTGTTACTTTGCTAGGGTGTGAGATGAGTGCAATTGTGTGGTAGTTTCAGCATTCTTTGGCATTGCCTTTCTTTGGGATTAGAATGAAAACTGACCTACTCCAGTCCTGTGCCTACTGAGTTTTCCAAATTTGCTGGCATATTGAGTGCAGCACTTTCACAGCATCATCTTTTGTACATAGTAGGCATTCCAATTTGTTTAAATGTTGAATGAGGTTTTTTGTTCTGACCTTTTTCAGGCAATATTTTCACTGAGTATTTAAGTCTTTCTCTACCTTCAAGCTTTGGTTATATTCTAGTGATAGCTGAGCAGTTTACCCATCTGTTATATTTTTACAGCCTCTTTTCCAAACTTAGAAGTAGTGGAAAGTATAGAAAACCTGAAGAAAGTGGAAGTGCTTATACACTCACTTTGTACATTTAAAGGCTTTATTTCAGATGTAAAATTAACAAAATTGTATCTTCAAATATTAGTTCAGAATAAAAACAGTTTTTGTGGCTTAAAAATTTTAGACAACAGTACAACCAGAACTTGAAGTAAATCAGTACTTAGTGCTGTAGCATTTAATGTGGTAGCAAAACAAAGTGGTGGGGAACGGGGTGTGCTGGAAGTTGGATTTGCTGGTAATTTTGATTTATTCAGGTTGTGGGTAGGCAAATGAAAAAGGAAAAAAAAAAAAGGACTGGATTTTTGATGCCCATCTGTTCATGCTTCAGAGACCTGGAAACTGATGTTTTAAATTTCCTGGTTTTCTGGTTTATGCAGCTTTAAGAAGGGGAAAGAGGGAAACTCTCAGTTAGAAAAATGAAGAAATAAAAGGAAGGACAAAGGAAAGCTTAAGGTAGAAAAAAGGAAACAAATAATATGAAGGGAGGAGTATATTTGTTTGATTTATAACATTGAGCCTTTTTGTAATTAATGTGCCTCTAGGCAGAGCACAAATCTTTGATTAGTATACAAATGAAAATAAGGTACCATATTAAAATGCCTGCCTTAAATGGATGGCTAAGTGTAAACTTGTGAGAGTTAACAAGAAAAATGCATCTTGAAAAAGGCATGGATCTCTAATTTTTTAAGTAGTTAACTGTGAAAGGGCCTGTTGAGTCAGAAACTGGACTTTTTAGAACATTGTCTTGTTAGTAACCATAACAACAAAGTGATGATGATCTTCATTATTATCAAAAATAAAAAGTGATAGTATTTACTGACCTCTCACGAGGTGCCACACAACATGGAAAATAGAACCTTGCACAGCGGCATTGTTATTAACTCCATTTTACAGATGGGGTAACCGAATGAGAGGAAGCTCTTTCCCCAAGGCAGCTAATCAGTGGCAGAGTCCTGAATTTAAAACTACATGACATCCCTAGAGACCTGCCTGATCCAGTATAGCTTTTTGCCTCCTAATAATTATAAGATAATCAATAAGTTAGATTAGAAATTTGATCCTCCTCCTTCCCTGAGAAGTTCAGGGGACTGGTCTCATTCTCACTGAATGTATGAGAAAACCCAGGTTTAAAGAGATTAAGTAAATATCTTCACAACTGAACAAACTGTTAAGAAAAATTCTCTCCTAAACTCAATTTTCTATACTTTCAAAATTTATTTTTAGTAAAAAAACAAAATAAAAGGAACATTTTTGTTTCACAAGGAAATTCACACATTTTCTTCTTTGCATCCCCTAGATTCTCTTATCAGTTTTGATGGTCAGCTCTCTCGTCTTGTACAGTATTCTGTTGCTGTCACGATCTGTCAACATGGACATCGTACCTCCTACTCCATCATTTTCCTGATACTCTTTTCAGGAAATTTCACTCATCTCAGTATTGACTCTTTCTCTTTTCCACAATAATGTCTCGTTGTATTCATCATCTCGGGTTGCCATAACAAAATACCATAGACTTGGTGGTTTAAACAACGGAACTTATTTTACAATTTTGGAGGCTGGAAGTCTGAGATGAGGGTGCTAGAATAGCTAGTTCTGAGGAGAGCTGTCTTACAGACTTGCAGATGGCTGCCTTCTGGCTGCATCCTCACATGTGGCAGAGAGAGAGAGAGACAAGAGGAGAGAGAGAGAGAGAGAGATCTCTTCCTCTTCTTTTAAGGCCACAGTCCTATAGGATTATGGCACAATCCTTATGACCTTACTTAACCCTACTTACCTCCTAAAGAGGGGTTTCTGCGGTGGACTCAGCGGTAAAGAATGCACCTGTAATGCAGAAGCCGCACGAGGCACAGGTTCAATCCCTGGGTTGGGAAGATCCCCTGGAGGAGGGCATGGCAACCCACTCCAGTATTCTTACCTGGAGAATCCCCGTGGACAAAGGAGCCTGGCGGGCTACAGTTCGTGTGGTTACGAAGAGTTGGACACGACTGGAGCAACTTAGCATGCTCACACGTACCTCCTAAAGACTCTAGCTCCAAACTTAGTCACATTCCCAGTTAGGTCTTCAACATATGAATTTTAAGGGAACACATTTCAGTCCATAGCCCCCATGAAATGATACCATGCTCTAATGGAAACTCTCCAGTTGGAAACTGCCATAAAGGAATTCTTCTTTTGCCTGGAAAAAAGGAAGTGATCCTTTCTTCAGCATGAGCACATTTTACTGTCTTGCTTTCAACTTCCAAATAATGGCTTCCAAAAAATCTGTGGAATAGGAAACCCAATTAGAGCTCATTTTAGAGTTTTCCTTCATTGCTTTATTGATGCTATAGAAGAAATGGATTCCCAGAGTAATGTGAACATGTACTGGCTAACAAGATTAATCCATACAAAGCAGCTTGCTGGGTCTATGTGGAACAGCCTCTTCCTCTTACTTGAAAAAAATTACTTCATATTCACATTTGGGAACTTTTTTCATTTTTTTATACTATCATTAAATTAAGTGGGGTGAACGAATAGATGCTTTTAAAACTTCACTTCTGAGTTATTAATGAAACAAATGATGAGCAAATTGTTATGTTTAAATGGAAAACTTCTATCATTTTAGTAGTGGAATCAGTAAATACAATTTAGTTTAAAGATAATATGGATAGTTTTCAATCTCTGTGGCTGAGAGACCAAAATAAGTATCAAATATCACTATGTATGCTGTAAAAGCTTTGTAAATATAGACATAACCTCTTGCTCATACAAAGAGTTCAGATATTTGTCAAATGAATATTTGCTAGCTGATTCAACACAGTGACTCATTTCCTAACTGGGAAAACCCAGTGTTACCGAAGATGGCCGTAGGAATAACTCCCTAAGTATGGATGTTACATAAAGTGCAAAGAAAGCGAAACTTTGACTTACTTAGCTTATCTACACATCAATACCAACTCTCTTTTAATCCTCTCAAGAAATGTGCAAAAACAGATACTATCCCATTTCATAGATTAGAAAACTGAGCTTCAGAGAAATTAAGTGATTTGTATAAATTCACAGATATAGGAAATGCCAATGCAGTCCTTTGTACCAGTATCACCTGAGTTCTCCCTTCTTCAACATATCCATTGCTTGAATGGACTTACTTTAAGGTGCTTCACAGAGATTCTCCACCTGTCCTCCCGAAAGAATCTTTCTCATAGGCTTACTGTGGTACCTGAAATCATCCCATTTGTAATTAGCTCCCTTCAGTTAAGGTATTGCAAAGGTGTAAGGTGTAATGTATTGAGCAGGGAAGGTGATTAATACATTGTGGGAATTTAAGGTTAGTTTCCAGAAGCCCAAGAGTGAAGAGCACTGCGTGATTCCAGGTAGATCCAAAGAGGGACTTAGTTCCAGGATAGGCTGCAAAGGGATGCATGGTACTAGGAGGAGGGGATGGGGGACCTGGGTAGTCAGAAAGTAGTATTAAGATCTTAGGGAGTTAACCACCAGTGGGTGGAGCATATTTAAAAAAGAGATAGGAAAATAAAGGTGCACTGTTTGCAGTTTATCCTACAACTTTGTTAACTGTGTTGAATTACTACAGTAAACCTTGTGTAAATTAGAGGGTTTTGTTGTTCTTTGCACTTTTTTGTGAGGAATGTGAGTCAGGAAAAGTAAGTATACATATGTTCACAAGGATGGCTCTGGATTTGATAAACGTGGGTTGTGGCAACATGCAAGATAGCTTTTCCTAATCTCATACATTGATAAGGACCTTAAGTTTTCTGTATGGGAGGAGTGTATCATAAAGAGATTTTATAAAATTGCATAAAACAAACTGTTCATACCAGTAGGCAGTTATATTATCAATGTATACAATCTAAAATGCTTTGGAATTAAGAGAGATTGACATATACACATACATATTTCCTAATGGAGGTCAGTCCTGAATATTCATTGGAAGGACTAATGTTGAAGCTGAAACTGCAATACTTTGGCCACCTGATGTGAAGAACTGACTCATTTGAAAAGACCCTGATGCTGGGAAAGATTGAAGGCAGGAGGAGACAGGGACGACAGAGGATGAGATGGTTGGATGGCATCACTGACACAGTGGACATGAGTTTGATTAAACTCACGATGGTGATGGACAGGGAGGCCTGGCGTGCTGCAGTCCATGGGGTTGCAAAGAGTCGGACATGACTGAACGACTGAACTGAACTGACATATACACACTACTATATATAAAAGAGATAACTAGTAAGGACCTACTGTATACTCAATATTCTATGGTGACCTATATGAGAAAAGAATCTAAAACAAGTGAATATATGTGTATGTACAACTGATTCACTTCTCTGTATACTTGAAACAAATACAACACTGTAAATAACCTCTGATAAGAATTTTTAAATAAGAAAATGAGGAATTGAGGCATAATTATTTGTTAATTAATACTAATTACATAAACTCTGTTGCCAGAAGAAGCCATGTAAATTATTGGTATAAATAAGGTAAAGAGAATGCATTAGATTTTTAGAAATGATTCTTAGAAATGCTGGTAAAAATATATATAAAAGAAATAGACTCATGGGGACATAACTGTCTTTTCTTTATGACATTCATATATGCCAGCTATCTAAAGGACAGACATCAGAAAATGATGGACCTTAAACAACAGAGAGGAAGCTGAAACTTCTCTTTTTGGCAGCCTTCAAGAGAAGATGCTGTCTTGACTAAATGTGTCATATCCGGGACCATACACGGATAATGAGGCCAGTCTGATAACCATAAATATGCTTTCAGTTTCAGCATGTATTTCTCAGACTAACAAGTAGAGTTTGCTTGTTAATTTTAACTGAGGTTGGTTTCTATGGATCATGTTTTCCTATCTTGTCAGAAAACAGATTCTTCATAGTCTAAGCAAGACACTCTTGTTCAGTATCCTCTCAGACTGTCAGTGTTGCACGTTGGCTTTGAAAATTTGCACCATGGGAGTTAAAATTTGGTTCAGGCACAGAACTTGAGCATCTAAATGACACGACCCAGGGACTTCCCTGATGGTCCAGTGGCTAAGACTCCACGCTTCCAATGCAGGGGACCCAGGTTCCATCCCTGGTCAGGGAACTAGATCCCACATGCCACAATTAAAGACCCCACATGCCTCAGTGGAGATCAAAGATCCCGAGTGCTGCCACTAAGACCAGACACATCCAAATAAGTAAATAAAAATAAATTCAAAATAAAAAAAATAAATGACGTGGCCTAACCAGCCATGGTGGTGTTGGATGGCTGTTCCCCCAAAGCATTTATGCTATGTGCATGTGGATTGTGACTGACTCATGTGTGATTCAAATTTGTTCAAATTATGTTCTGCCAGGAGTTTCTTGTTGAAACCGCCTTCGTCGACATGTGCCATCTATTTTATGAATATTAGCCCTTAGCCATCTCCAGTAAAGAAGAGCAGCCATCCTACAACCAACCACCAAGCACGAATCTTTTTGTTTAATGCTGTGGTCTTCAAACATCTAGTTTTAATTATGATAGACTTCCTTGTTTGTGATTCCTTTATTTAGTGAAGATAGTGTGGCAAGAAGTATAGGGGGTATGCGTGTACACATGAGAATGCTAGATTAAGATCTTTACTTTTATATTTTATAGGTTTATATAAATCTGCTTACCATGTAAGTGATATATTGGATACATGTGGGCAACATGATTTTTTAATTATCTTTGATATTTGCTTATGTGGCTAAATTCTAAAAATGTTAATTTTGTAATTAATTTCCAACACATTGTTTGGAAACAGTGAATAGTTTCTGTTATAAATCACCCATGAACTTTTGTTATAAATCACCCAATCACTGAAGTGCCTGGATTTGTCTTCCCAGTTGGTTTTGGAAAAATAATTTTTGATTCCTATTTCCCTTGCCTTTAATACTCAATATGGTTCCTATCCAGGAATCCACAGAAATTGCTGTGATAAAATCAAACGATATATTTTTTTTTCTGCTGTCATCCATATTAACCTTGAACCATGTCTTTTTCTGTTACTATTTTCGCAAGTTTTCCTGATATCTTCAAACTTCCTTTTCTCTGTTGATGTGTGGCCTTGGTGTATGGCTTTTGGGCTCAGTTTCACCATTTGGAGCAGAAATGAATTTTACCCCTCCTTCTGTCATCCCTACTCTATAAAATATGCCACCACCCATCTGGTTTCCCATGCTTTTTGACTCAAGCTATGTACCACCTATGGTCTCAAGAACTATTTCCCAGGGTATCTTTTATTGAATGTTAATTCTTAAGGTGCTTCTTTGTGTGTGTGCAGTGGGGGATTCGTCCTTGTTTCGAGTGCTAAGTTTGGGAAACAGTAAATATAGTATTTCTATGACATAATAGATATTAAATAAATATTTATTGAATGAAAAGAATGAATGAATGAATCAACATATTTACATACTAGCATGTGCTTTGGGAAGTTCTGTAGTAAAGAAATGTCTAACTTTAATTAACTCAGCATATCCTAAACTTGATCTCTCACAAACCCTTCTCTAGGGTAGTACACATGTTCCCATGAAACTTGTGGTGAACACATCACACCTTATGAGACTTTAGCCTAGAGAGGTGGCCACAGTGCTCTCTTTCACCCAACCTGAGCTACATGCACACATGCTGGGCTTCTTCATTATCCTTTCCCCTTGTCTGTCCCACAGGCCTGCCAGTTTCCTTATTCCAGTTGCTAAGGCTCTCCTCCTTCTTCATTACCTCATATTTGGAATAATTGTTGATCAGTTATGCTGTCTCTCTGTTTCTTTAATCATTCACTCATTTGCATCATTTTTTTTTTTCACATGCTATCTTCCAGATTTGCTTTGAGAAGCATGACTTAATCATCTGTCTTGTGGACTCTTACCTGTGGGTACTAATTTATGAGATTCTATAAGTTGAACGTATGTAGTGAGTACTTTTTATTGAAATCTCTCAAAAAGACATTTGTAAACAATATGGTCCACATGACATACTTTTCTGCCATGGCATGCTCTTCAGCAACACAGAATCAGTCTTAATGTCTTGACTTGACTTGCTTCATTTTATCGCCTTCTCCCCAATTATCTCTATTAGTCAGCTAAACATACACTAGCTTCTCAACTTCAGCAGAAATTAGCTAAGGAGCCTAGAGCATTTCCTTTACCCTCAATCTTAGCATCAGCTTAAGGTCCTCTCAAATCTTGTGTTTTAAGATTAACCTGAATAAGGCATTTGGCCATTCCTACAGGTCCAGTGCTAGGTTTGTATGTTTGGTTGTGGTTGGTACAAGGAAACAATCAAATTTAGGTCTGGAAAGTACTTATTCCAACTATGTCTTTAAACATCCCTCAACACAATACTGGATTTTTTGGCAATGCCTCTAGACCTAAACTGGGGGACAGAAGTGGGGAAGGATAGGCAGTAGAAAGGAGGTTCTACTTCTGTTTCAAAGATTGGCTGTTGGTTGGAAAGAAGTTGGGAGTGGGGTCCCATGGCTAATAATAGATTGGAAATGACTGCAGTAATCAGAATCTTTCTAAGAGTTAAAAAAAATATATTGAATAGGTCTTCTGAGACATTTGGAAAGAGGAAGGACATTCTATGAGTTTGGTGGGCAGTAACCTAGACAGCATATTAAGAATCAGAGACATTACTTTGTCAAAAAAGGTCTGTCTAGTCAAGGCTATGGTTTTTCCAGTAGTCATGTATGGATGTGAGAGGTGGACTATAAAGAAAGCTGAGTGCGGAAGAATTGATGCTTTTGAAATGTGGTGTTGGAGAAGACTCTTGAGAGTCACTTGGCCTGCAAGGAGATCCAACCAGTTCATCCTAAAGATCAGTCCTGGGTGTTCACTGGAAGGACTGATGTTGAAGCTGAAACTCCAATACTTTGGCCACCTGATGCGAAGAGCTGACTCATTTGAAAAGACCCCGATTCTGGGCAAGATTGAAGGCAGGAGAAGGGAACGACAGAGGATGAGATGGTTGGATGACATCACCGGCTCAGTGGACATGGGTTTGGGTAGACTCCAGCATTTGGTGATGGACAGAGAGGCCTGGCATGCTGCAGCCCATGGGGTGGCAAAGATTTGGACACGACTGAGCGACTAAACTGAACTGAACTGAACGTTTCTTTAAGAAAAATCGGAGGTGGGTGGGGAATTTCCTTGGAGGTCCAGTACTTATGGCTTCACTTTCCAAGATAGGGGGTTTCAGTTTGATCCCTAGTTGGGGAGCTAAGAGCCCACATGCCTCGCAGCCAAAAAAAAAAAAAAAAAAAAAGCCAAGATATAAAACAATATTGTAAAAAAAATTCAATAAAGACTTTGTAAAAAATCAGGGGGATAATAAAATGGCAAACCTGGCATATGCTCTAGAAGACAGCTCACTGGTTTTCTTCTTTCCTTTCTCCTCTTCACTTCTTACCTCAGTACCTCTCCTCTCCTCATTAGCACCTCCGCCAGAGTTGGAGCTGGGGAGGAGAAAGGAAGTGTTCAGACATGTGCCTATTTGCATAGTTACTTCATTAAGTTCCCGCCAAGATAGTGCAAACATTCTGTCCAGTTCTATAAAAAAGCCAGTATCACCCCATCAGTAAGGTATTATTTTCTTTTTTAGCATAGAGCCATTTATTGCCAGCTTTCTCTTAAACTGTACATTACAAATAGCATCTGATTAAGAACGTTCTGGATGGGTTAATTAGTGTGGTGACTATTATTAAGCAAACTGCTTGTTAGTATTATGCCTATTTGATCTTGGTATTGATGTGAAGTAATTGACCATAGAGCTACATTTAGAAAAGCTGAAATAAAGTTTTTTTATTTCTATTATGGCAATAAATTGTTTATATTAAACATGTCTGAAAATATGAGCTTCATGGCACAGAGAATCAGAATAGACTGTGTGGGATGGTAGATGAGGATTGTTTTGTTTTATTTTTTAGAAACAGTAATATGTTTGTCCAGCTTGCTTCAAGACCAGCTCTGCTAAAACAAAGTAGTAAAAAATTATTTCTGCTTACTACTGCAGAGTATATGAAAACTAAAGCAATTTTAGCCTTACTTACCTAAAGGACATATTCCCTTTCAGATTTAGACAATTGTCTAAATAGTTCTTTGGGTAACAATCACTCTAAATAGATTATTAAAGTAAGATATGAGAAGATATAGTCAACAAGGAAAGCATAGCATATAACCACCTTCTTTCAAGTACTGGATTATTACTTACATTATTTATTGGTATTTTGTCCAGTTCCATTATGAAGTTTCCCCAGCTATAGCATTTCCATAGGGAATTTATTCCATGAGCTAATAATTTACACCATCAGGGACTTTTTGTTGAAATTCAGCTTAAATTTTCCCATTCTTAATTTCATCTCATTACTCCTAGTTATACCCCGCTGTATCCAGATAAATAATTACACTCTTTCCTTGGAGACTCCTATTATGTACCCCTCTAGTTGTCACTTAACCAGGCTATTCATATTTAGCTCCTTTAATCTGTCCTCATAAATCAATTCTCCCATTGCCTTAATCATTATTATTGCTCTTCTAAAAACTCTCTAATTTTCAAACATATACAGTTATCAGGTGCCTCTGATGAAATCAGCTTTTGCACAGTATTTCTGTGCCCACAGACTGGTCTCCCTTTGCTGTAGATCATGTTCCATAACTTAGCAGTGTCAGTTTGCTGGTGCAGTCAGCACACAGACTCCTCTGGTCACATTCCAGAAAATCCAAATAGTCTGTCCAGTGTGCCCTGCTGCATTCAGGTTCATTTTTATTTTGTCAATTTCATAATGTTAATAAGCTGAGTTTTGGATTTCTGTCCATATTGATATTCCACATCTTCCCATGTCCTTATTCACCACTACCTATCAAGTCAGTCATTCACAACCTACGTTAAGGTGGGATTCTGTTCTTTCTTGAGAACCTTTAGGAAACATGTTGAATCAAAGCAAGCCTAGCACCTTGCCCACAGCTAAATTCCTTGTCAGTTACTGATTCCCATTGTTTACAACCTTGTAGCCAATCTCCCATCTCTTTTAATTTTTAGTTTTGCTCACATGCTGGCCAATATAAATGGATTTTTTTTAACAAGATGGGTCATGATACTGTTTTCTAAAATGAGGATATGTTGTTTCAGTGCCCATTGATTTTTTTTTAATTGTGAATCCTTTGTGCACCAAGTTTGTAATTCTTTTAAAATCCTTTTTAAGCTTGCCTTGTGCTCTTTATCTGACATAAACAAATAGGTTACTCCACTTGCTTTGTTGTTATTTTCCACATATGTACCTATGTTCTTTCTCTTACCATTTGTTCCATTTGTTTAGGAGAAGTTGAGGACATAGTCACAGTCATTTTTTTTTCCATTTGTGGTGATCGATGGAAACTTTCCTATTGATTTTTAGTTCCTTACAATCTCCTCAGTATTTTGAATTTATTTCAGTAAGAAAGTTGGTTACTTCCCTTCTTGATTTTGGATCTATGAGATCTGAAACTCTAATCTGTATATGCCCAAGTTTCTATTTTTTTTAAATAAATGCTCTAATTTTTTTATCAAAGCAGTTCTAATAAAACTGAGGTTGTGACCACTGAGTTTTTAGAGATCAGTAGATAGACGAAAAAAAAAAAAAAAATTAGTACAACATTCATTATAATTCAAGAAATTTTCTTAACCTAATTATCTAAATGAGATATTCATAGGTCTTTTTTAAAATTAAAATGTAGTTAATTTAAAATGCTGTGTTATTTTCAGGTGCACTGCAAAGTGACTCAGGTTATATGTGTGTGTGCATATATATATACACACACTTAGATTTCTTCCCATCTCTTTCATTTTAAATCAAGAATTAATGTATTATTATATCGGAGCATATCAAGGCGGTTAGCCCCATTATTTGAGTTTTATCTGTCTTTATGCAGTATCTTCCCATGTGGCTCAGCTGGTAAAGAATCTACCTGCAATGCGGGAGACCTGGGTTCGATACCTGGCTTGGGAAGATCCCCTGGAGAAGGGAAAGGCTACCCACTCCAGAATTCTGGCCTGGAGAATTTCATGGACTGTATAGTCCATGGGGTCGCAAAGAGTCAGACATGAGGAGCTTTCACTTTCACATGCGATATCTGCTTCATCTGCTTATGACAGTGCATGGGTGGTCGGCAGGTAGGTGGATTATATATATATTTAGGTGATTTTTCCTGAAAAACCTTATGAAACAAGCGCAGAGGCCCCCACATCAAGCTTCTGGAATGAACACAGCACACTACAGCCAGACTGGATTTCCAGGTCACAGCAGAACCCCCACTGTTGTATATGTTGTTCATGCGCCCTCACTTTCAGAACTAGTGATGGCCCTTGCCCACTCCACAGTGACATCCTGACCCCTCAGCTCACTTAAGCTCTAACTCTGCCTCTCCTCACCTCACTTGAAGTACATAGTCTCATCCAACTCTCTGAGGATGCATTAGATTCTGCACTTGCCATCTGAAACTGCTTTTTTATCAACACCTTTTTTCTCTTCTTCCCTCTCAACTTTGTAAGGAAGTTCAGTACATTCTCTTGAATAAGGTCCTACTTCCCCTCCACAGCAAGCTGCCTGCCAATATCACAGCTTGTGTTCTTTTTCTATTTCCATCTTGTAAGACTTTTCTGTTTCCTCGGGATCCTGCCCCCTTCCCTGGGCAAGTATCCCCAACTGAACACTCCTGAGGACACCTGCCCCATTAAAGAGAACTTGACCTTGCCTTCCCCACTCTCCTCCTCTCTGCCCCTCTCTCCCTTGTGCTCACTCCCTAACCAGCATCTAGTTTCTGCCTGGACCACCATGCCCTCAACATGAACTGTCCTGGGAGTAACCAGTAATTGACTCCCCTGTTGTTGTTTAGTCACTTAGTTGCATCTGACTCTTTGCAGCCCTTTGGACTGTAGCCTGCCAGGCTCCTCTGTTCATGGCATTTCCCAGGAAAGAATACTGGAATGGGTTGTCATTTCCCTTCTCACGGGGATCCTTCCAACCCAGGGATCAAACCTGTGTCTCCTGCATCTCCTGCATCGGCAGGCAGATGCTTTGGCACTTAGTCACCTGGGAAACCCATGGTCTACTTCATAACAAAACCAAAATCTCCCTGTTGTTTCTGGTGCTATATAGCACCTCTGTAGTGTTTTACACACATACCCTCTTTTTTTTTTTTTTTTTAACAGTTTTAAGAGCTCCTAGTACTTTTTCTACACATTCTTTAGGAGCTCTTAATTCACTTCAGTAGTGTGGTGTTACTCTCAGATTTCTTTCTGTTCTTCCAGATGTTCCTTGTTGCTTTCCTTGATTCTATGGTTCTTCTTCCCCACCTGGCCTTACATGCATGCATGTGCTTTCCGTTTCTTCATGTACTCTTCCATCCAGGGAAGGCGCCAAGTCTCTGGATAGGCCTTAGGGCCCCTGAGGACACCCTTGTTGTCTGGCCCCAGATGGCCTCTCTAGACCTTAGACTGCAGGACCTGGCCCCAGACTCTTTGGCTTGCATCTTAATCCTGGAAGTGTTCGTTCTCTTTCATCCCCTTTTCCTTTGATTGCAGGGCTCCCTCAGTCCAGAACTTCCCCTTCTCTGCCTTTCAGAATCAGTCAACTAAAATCCTCTTTAAGGCTTTGCTGATTCCCAAGTCAGAATTAATCTCTAGTTATCTCTAGTTCTCAGTGTTAAGTTAGGATGTCCATTCCTGATACACTGTGTTCTACCACTGGTTAGTTGAATTTCTCATGTCTATCTCCCTCTCTGGCTACCAGTTTCCTCGTCAGTACATGGTGAATTCCTTGGTTTCATTTTATGTAGTTGCTACTGCCAATAAGTAACAGGCATTGAACTCTGTATGGTGAAGTATGATGGGAAGAAAGGAGTGAGATGGTAGCGAAAAAAATATACTTCAAGAAATATTAGCAAGGTCAATTAAATAAAAATTGTGTACAGGCACCCAGGAGTAGAGAAGAGTCATGTGAGCAGAAATGCCCGGTGTTAATCGAGGAAGTTTTTGGCATTTTTGTAGGTTCATGAATAGGTTTGTCTTGAAAATAAACACAGGGTCATGTCATAACTGGAAAACACAAAACTACTCTTCTTTTTTATCGTATGTGCAAGGCAGATTTTATAGCCACAGAAACTCTTTGGAAACCGTTCAAAGACAGTCTAATCTAATTTCAAACTTTTGAACTTTCTCGTGATGTCTACTGCTTTTTTGCACTCTTTGTCGAATTTTTGTTATATCTTTAGTTTTTTTCCTTAGTTTTTATACACCATCATCATGTCCTTACAGAAAAGTAAAGAACAAATTTTAAATAGTATTTTCACTAAAAGTGTACTGCGTTTTCCTTTTGTAATAGATTCATGCCCAAGCACAAAGCGGCCCATTTACGGAAGATACTCAGCCTTGCAGAAAACGGTGGCACTGCTCCATCCACGGCCCTTCCTTTCCAGCAGGAGCTGAGAGGTTCTGAGAATTTATTGAAGAGTTTTGATTCAAAGTCTGGACCCTGTGATGCTGCGCAACAAGAAAGCCTGGGTTGCTCAGAAAGGCAGGAGTCATACTTGAAAACATTCAACTCCTCAGATAATTCAAGCACACATCATGGGGAACATAAACAAAATCAGTGTGGCATTTTGGCTGAAGCTGATGATCAACAAAGACCATTACATATTGTCTGGCCTCACAGGTGGTAAGTGTAAGACATACCAATTTAGTAAATTGTTGAACTGGTAATAGAAAATATACTCTGATGATTGACTTAGTAATCTGTTGTCCTGATAGCTTTAGAAAAAGATCATTTCGAGGGGGTGCCAAGATGGCAGCACTCAGAGTCTTTTTATTCATGCTTGTATACTTAGGTTAAATTTGAATCACGTACAATGCCTTGCAGTGACTTGTTCAACAGTAGCAGTTTGGTACTTCTAGGAAACCAAACCTCATTCAAGAAGTTTCAAAGTATAAAAATAGGATTCCATGTTTTTTATATATTCTGTTACCACAACACTATATCTTCACATTGCTAACAAAGTATTACCATTAAAACAAAACCAATTTCCGTTATTTACTAATTTGACCAGTTTCAACTAGATGCCTTTATTTCACTTATCACAAAATATGTCAGTACACATAAAACTGTTTTCCTTCTCTCCAATGCCTCTGCATTGTGCTAAGGAAAATGCTTTCCAATAGAGTCTTTTCTAAACAGGAAAATCAACTGCAGTGTGTAATCGCACCAAATATAAACTCATAAACTTAACCCTGGCTCCTATAAATTAGGATTTAAAGAGGTAAAATGTCCTGATAATCTTCTGGTATTAGGCATAAACATTTTAATCTAGTTTTTATTCCTCCCAGTTAGTTTAATCTGCATGTGGCCTGATTAGAGTTCACTTCCCCTACAGATTATGGTCTCTTTATTGCAGAGATGCTGGGCTGATCATTAGGTCCGATTTTCCAAGAGCAACTGTTTACAGGTGAAGTAATAAGCAGACCACACCGGCCGGGCAAAGCGCCTTTGCTGGGGATTTGACTTCCAGCACATTAAAACTCCAGAAGCTCTCCCTGTAGATCTGCAGCATCTGGTACCTAAAGGGCTTTTCATCTTTGACTCTAAATGTATGAACGTAAAATTTGGGGATTGAAAGTTAATGGGGAATGTGGTTTTGAATTTGTCTGTTCAACCTCACACTTCCAGCATAGCCTTTCTAAGGGAGTTTTAACATTTATGTTTAAATCATGTTTTATTTAGAATGTGACCTTGTTCGTTTCCTTTTGTATTATTTTAAAATGCAGTGAATCTCGATGAGATTAACCTGTTTCAAGGTAAGGTAGATCTCATGGACTCCCTCCTGAAAAGTGTTTCTTTTGGTTCTACTAACCTTGGGTTGTCTCTGAAGTAATATTTATTACGAGAAAATCGGTTTACAAAGTTTGGTTCTGGGTTATCATACAACTGCACAATTAAATAATTGGTAGACTCCTAGTGCAAAATAGCATCCTGATTGGGGGTGGGGGAGGGTGAGAACCACATTATCCAATACTTTGTGCAAAATCAGACAGAGCTGTGTTAATAAAATTAACAATATTAAATTGAATAATTCCCTCTCTTCCTTTGTATATTTTTGCTTTAATTTAATTGCCTAAAGTAGTTGCTTAAAGAGACGCGGCATTATGTTTGTGTGCATTCTTATTGTTAAAGCTAAATTATTTTTAATTTGGAGAAGAGGGGAAAAAAGCCGCATCAGCAAGAGTAAATGCCAAAATATAAAAGTAACACATTCATCCTTACGGGTAATATAGTAGAACATTGGAAACTTGGAGGTTGCCAGACACATAGCTAACATTAGGGCTAATTTTGAAAATCTAGCGTGCAGTCAATTTTACTGATGCCTGGGGACATACAAGGTAGAAGCTGACAAGAGAACTAATTTTGTTTGGGTTATTTACTGCTATGCATCATCCGCGGGTTCCCGCCTGACACACAGCTATATGAAGGGGGATATTATCACACACTAAAAATTTATGTTGACATTCGATATTTGTTCAATATGTCAGCAGTATTACTTTCATAATCAAAAGAGTAAGAAAAAGAGAAAAGAAAAGCACTTTATGCTCATATAGATATATCTTTTTAATAACCGTCTATAAGGTTAATATAGTTTACCTTTGAGAGTATACAATGAAAACAAGCAGGGTTAGGAGGGGAAATGACAGAAAGCATCAACCCGAGCTGTTTGTTTGCCATTACCTAAGCGAGCCATGTCAGCTCTCTGGCCCGCGTCTGATAGCTATTTGTTGTACAGAGAGCACAGCATAAAAAAAATATCAAACTCTTAATACTATTGTGTGCCCATAACCATCTGTCACTGCTAGCCTGGAGATGAGAGGAAGATTACGAGGAATAAACACTGAGCCGCCGAGCATTGGTAAAGCCTTCGGGCAAAAAACTCTTGTGGGGACATCAAAGACATTCTAATTCCGAGGCAGTCAAGGATTACTCTGTGTAACCTGTGCTGACAACAGATAAATGACTGGCAATATTGTGCCAGGGCTGTTGGGTCCTGCATGGAGTACTGATGATGATGATGATGATCTTATCTTGCAGAATGGACTCTGCTGGGATAATTTTATGATAAAACACTTTTTTCAAATGCCACTGGGTCTAGGCAGACATTTACTAGCTACAGGGGTAGCAATCAGTTTCTTCAAAATTTACTGTTCTAAGCCCATTAGAGTTCCAACGCAGCAAGACTCTTCAATGAGAATCTAAAACGCCTATATTTTCTTTAGGAGAATATATGCAAATGTTGCAAGCTGAACTCCTACCCTTTAGTGGTAGATGCTTTATCATCTGATTTATGTAAATTTGCTCATAAAAATACAGTTTATTTTTAATTGGTGAATATGAATTAGAAAATTAAAATTCTGGTTCAGCCTACATCAGACATCCCCAGTTACAAGCACACATTTATTTAGACCTCTTATCACGTGGGTAGAAATCATATCATTGTCCAGTCAATACGAACTGTATTCTAAAGGCAACCATTGTTTCTACTAGAAATGACCAGGGTTGTGTTTCTTGCTCGGGCCTCTTCGTTTGAGCCTGCCCATTTGGCACTTCACAGGTTCCTGTCAGCATCATGAGCTACTTCAACTACGTGCTTGAGGTGGGATGTTTTCTTTAGGGTATCCTGCAGAATGCTCTCCAGTCTGTTGCGTTTTTGCCTTAGCCACACATGTTTTCCAGAGAGAAGGTGTTTTGGAATAAGAGAATGCATTGATGATTGCCTCCCCTGTAAACATAAAGGAGAAATGGATGCTGGAGAGAGCAACAAAATTCTTAAAGCCTGTCATTACTTTGCCTGACAAAACAAAAATAACACCCTATCCTTATCATAAAAAATATGCCCATGAAATCATGCAGTTGCAGTAGCCAACTCTCAACACGAAGGGATGCTGACCTCATTGTGTTAGTTCAACGCTGGGATCATGAATGGTCTAAAATATAGTGTTAGCCTCTAACATATCTTGTACTAAGTCAACCAAATGTAGAGTCGGCTTGCTAGGATATGTATCAAAATCAAAAGTGACATTTTCTCAAAGATACATTCTGGCTTTAAATCTGTGTTAAAATGTCTGTGCATGAGAACAGGCCCTTAAATGCAATGCTTGCCCCCTCTCTTCATTCTTTCTGAATCTGAGCTTGTCAAGGATTATAGTGTGCAACCTCTGCTGACAGTAGATAAATAACTGACAGTATTTTAGCAGAGTTGCTGGGTTCTCTGCAGAGTAATTTGTTTTCTCCTTTCTACCCAGTCTTTAATGTTTTGTTATAAACATCTATAGCAAGGCACGGTTAATAGAAATGACTTATAGAGAAAGACCTGTAAAAAATAGACTGCATTGGCAAAAGTCTTTTTTTTTTTTAACTGTTTTCTTTCCATATATTATACAAATATTATAATATTGTACCAGGTTCCAACATTTATGTAAATGTTCTTTTTATTATAATGGGCACAAAAGAGACACTGCTGGAGGAACAGAAAAAACAAATTTACAAGACATTGAAAGATAGCACTCCTGAGATGGTGGTTCTCAAACTCTGATCACAAGACCCCTTCACATTCTTAAAAATTATTGGGACCCCAGGCTTCCCTGATGGTCCAGTGGTTAAGATTCCACCTTGCAATGCAAGGGACACCAGTTCGATCCCTGGTCCAGAAAGATCCCACATGCCATGAAGCAACTACACCCGTGCATCACAACTGCTGAAGCCCACACCTAGAGCCTGTGCTCTGCAACTAAAGAATCCACCACAGTGAGCAGCCTACATGCCGCAGCAAAGAGTAGCCCCTGCTCACCGCAACTAGGGAAAAACCAGATGCAGCAGTGAAGACCCAGAGCAGCCAAAAAATAAATAAATAAATCTTCTTTAAAAAATTATTGGAACACCAAAGATTTTTGTTTGTTGAGCTTAGACCAACCAATAGTTACTAAATTAGAAATTAAAATTAGGGGGAAAGTTTTAAAATTGACATTGTGTCATTTAAAAGTAACAAAGAGCCAAATACATGTTAACATAAATAATGTATTTTTAGGGAAGTAACTATATTTTACAAAATAATAAAAAAAAAAAAAACAGTGAAAAGAGTGAGATTATTTAACATTTTTGTAAATTTGTAACATCTGTCCAAATAGAAAAAAGATAAATTCTTTATATTTGCTTAGGCATTTAACTGCTGCAATCAAAAAATTGATGCTTTTGAACTGTGGTGTTGGAGAAGACTCTTGAGAGTCCCTTGGACTGCAAGGAGATCCAACCAGTCCATCCTGAAGGAGATCAGTCCTGGGTGTTCATTGGAAGGACTGATGCTGAAGCTGAAACTCCAATACTTTGGCCACCTCATGTGAAGAGTTGACTCATTGGAAAAGACCCTGATGCTGGGAGGGATTGGGGGCAGGAGGAGAAGGGGACGACAAAGGATGAGATGGCTGGATGGCATCACTGATTCGATGGACATGAGTTTGAGTAAACTCTGGGAGTTGGTGATGGACAGGGAGGCCTGGCATGCTGCGATTCATGTGGTCGCAAAGAGTTGGACACAATTGTGTGACTGAACTGAACTGAACTGAACAGAATATGTTGTTTTGGTGGAGGTTTATGCAGAAAATTCTTCTCACAAAGAGATTTGGCAAAGGATAGAGTGTTTTAATGACCTATTCAGATTATTGTAGATATTCTTTTTCTGCCACTATACCTGAACTTGACAAGTAGGAGACTCTTAGAGGTTAGTCTGAAACCACTCAGTGACTCTTCATGCTCTGTCACTTGCTGTTTAAATGGATTTTATAGCATCCTATGGGGCTTCCCAGGTGGCACTAGTGGTAAAGAGCCCACCTGCCAATGCAAGAGACATAAGATACGCAGGTTTGATCCCTGGGTTGGAAAGATCCCCTGGAGAAGGGTATGGCAACCCATCCAGTATTCTTGCCTAGAGAATCCCATGGACAGAGGAGCCTGGCAGACTATAGCCCGTAGGGTCTCAGAGAGTTGGATACAACTGAAGTGACTTAGCATGTATGCATGTGGCATCCTGTATTGGTTACTTGGAAAATGCAGGTTCATTGAATTATGCAGCTCTTCCAAGTACTGACACAATTCCTTATTTCAAAGAATCACATTGTTAATATCGCCACTGGTATCAGAAGAATTTTGGATTCTTAGAAAGTTGTGACGCTCACTATGTAGGTACAATTTTCCCCAAAATTCTACTTTTTAATTGAAAACTTGAATTTATCATTGTAACAAATGTTATCAATTGCTTACCTTGAAGTGACAGGTTCACATGGCTCATATCTGAGAAAATGTCTTCCAGATAACCAAGTCCAATCAACCATGGTTTGTCTATTCATTGTTCTTTTAAGTAAAATTGGCATTTCATTAAAAAAAAAAAAAAAGCTGCTACTTGAGCCCTCAACTCAATCATATAAATAATTTCCCTTTTTTATATGAGTGTACCTTGGTATGAAGATTCTTGAGAGTCCATTGGACTGCAAGGAGATCCAACCAGTCTATCCTAAAGGAGATCAGTCCTGGGTGTTCATTAGAAGGACTGAGGTTGACGCTGAAACGCCAGTTCTTTGGCCACCTGATGCAGAGAGCTGACTCATTTGAAAAGACCCTGATGCTCGGAAGGATTGAAGGCAAGAGGAGAAGGGACGACAGAGGATGAGATGGTTGGATGGCATCACTGACTCAATGGACATGAGTTTGAGTAAATTCTGGGAGTTGGTGATGGACAGGAAGGCCTGGTGTGCTGCAGTCCATGGGGTGGCTAAGAGTCCGACATGACTGAATGACTGAACTGAGCTGAACCGAACCTTGTTATACAAAGGTGCTTTATGGGTATTTCCAATTTTATCACACAGAATATTAAAAGAAGTATCTTGAAAAGATGAAATTTAATAAAATTAATGATTTTAATTCCTCTTCAAGGGAATTTTTGAGTGAAACTGATGTTTTGCTCTCTTTTCCTGCAAACGCAGTTGGTTAAAAATACAGTGACTGGGAAACCAACACAATATTGTAAAGCAATTATCCTTCGATTAAAAATAAATTTTTAACAACTCAACATTCAAAAACTGAAAAACAAAAAAGTTACAGTGACTGGGGGACTATACTGGTGCTCCATTGGTTAAGAACACTTCTTTCAGTGCAGGGGATGTGGATTCAATCCCTGGTTGAGAAACTAAGAACCCACATGTGAGGGGGCATCTAAGCCCAAACGCGGCAGCTCCTGAGCCCACGCACCACAAACAGAGAAGCCCACGTGCCACAACTAAGACCCAACACAGCCAAATAAATACTAAAAAAGAGAGAATACAGTGACTGATGGTTCAGTTTAGTGCCATTGCCCTGAATCATGCTAAGGCATCCGCTCTTTACCTGTCAGTGCATTTTTAGTATCACAGCAATGTCAAGACAGTGAAAAAGGCAAATTACATCTTAGTATTTTTATGAAAATAGCTTGACTTTGCAGACTCCATTAAAGGGTCTTGAATTCACAGACTACCCTTTGAGAACCACTGTCAAATGGAATTGATAGTGATGTATGTCTGGCATCAGTCATTGGAACTGCCTCACTTCTAGTTCTCATAGACTAATTTTTCTTGCCCTAGATGTTAATATATTAATGTTAATATGTTAATATTAACATCTAGGTTTAGCAGTTGATAGCAAACAAGTGTTGGTGATATATAAGAAAATTTTCTCAAACAGAATTTTTCTCAATGTGGGCTCAAGAATTAGGAAGCCATGAGAGAGTTCTTGGATATAAGAAGTTCCGTTTTGATCCTGAAGCCTCCGTGAGTAGTTCATAACTGGGTATGTTCTAGTCGAGGAAGGTGAAGCAGGAGTGTCCTGTGATGGCAGGTGAGGAGTTTGAAATTGTTAGAGTAGCAATTGTTGTAAGTCCCACCATGACCTTGTCACTTGGAAAGTGGGGACATTGTCTGAGCTTTTTATTTAAAGCAAAATGATTCTTATGAGCCATATGATATTTGCCATATTTTCCATAAAGTAATGATAAAACAAATTTATGCAATGTTGATAATGGTTAAATATGTAAATTTGGAAAGGAAAAGGCCCAGTCATTAAGAAATAAAAGCAGGTTGGAAGCATACTTAGGTAAATCATGTGCTATAACATTGAAAGAATTTGACAACATTACATTTTTTGTAATTTGGGAGATTTCTAACTGAAGACAGATGATTGATATAAAATAGAAAATGATGCTTTATTACTTGAGAGTAAAATAAATTACTTTTTTCACTATTTAATTCTCTGAGGTTTAAAAATACAGTATTACAAACAAAATTAAAGACCGTCTTCTCAAAGGATTTGTATTGGTGGATCGGATATTATGCTTTCCAACCCAAGGTAAATTATCCTGGTTTTCTTGTTGCTCAGATAGCTTGAGAAGAGTCTGGTAAGTAGATTGCTTTAAATCTTTCGGGTTTACAGGTCATCAGAATATTTAGAATAGAATGCTTTTGATGGAACATCTTCAGGTGCTACAGCAGAATGTGATCAGAGAGACAAAATGCCGACTTTTGGATACCGATGTTCTTTGTTCTATTTCCGTGTTACGTTGAAATCTGTTTTTCTAAGGGAGAAATGATCCTCACAGAATTATAGTTCTGGAAAAGATGGTCACATGGTCTGGCCATCTGCCTTTCTGCACACTCTACCAAGCTTTCTCAGACCTGTGAGAATCCATTTTACTTGTCTTAATCTCTAAAAAGATGTTTCCATACATGCTTTCCAGGAGCACTGTTATTTCTCAGTTGTGTGTGTGTGTGTGTGCTCAGCCATGTCCAACTCTTTGTGACCCCATGGACTGTAGCCTGCCAGGCTCCTCTGTCCATGGCATTTTCCAGGCAAGAATACTTGAGTGAGTTGCCACTTTCTACTCTAGGGAATCTTCTTAGTTAAATATCCTTAACAAAAGAAATATCGGCATTATAGCTAGTTACTGTAAGTAAACTAGTTTAAGATTGACTAGGAATAATGAGTACCCGCCCGTTGAATGGGATTGTCTATCTGCCCTTTGAATGGGATTTTTTAACCAGTTCTGTATTTATCCATCAACTGGACAACCAAAGTTCATGTGAATAATAACGATCTTTCTGGTTGATTATAGCTATTCCCAATTCAGTGACAAGTTTTCTTATGTTATATGTCTCTGCCTAGAAGAGTTTGTCTTGTTGTCTGTTTTTGTCTTTAAAGAATTTCAAGTGAACTCTGGTATTTTAGAAACAAAAATCTCCCTAGAGAATTTTGCTAGAATCATTAAAAAGTTATAATGAAATACCTGGCTTAAATGATTATGTGTTACAACACCGAATAGTTTTGTCTCCTAACAGTACTATCAGATGTGTCTCTGGGAGCCTAGTCTAGGATTCTTAACTAGTAGGCAAATAAATACTGGGAAATTCATGGCCAAAAAAATAGCCTTACAAAATCCTCATTTATAATTTCCAAAATTCTATTCATAGATCCCTTGCTAAGTAAATTTCAAATTGAGCATATGAAAATGATAACAGATTCAACATTTAGTTTCTCACTGCCTCTTGGGCTGTTTTTAACTTTCTTAAACAGTTCAGTTCAGTTCAGTTCAGTCACTCAGTTGTGTCCGACTCTTTGCCACCCCATGACCCGCAGCATGCCAGACCTCCCTGTTCATCACCAACTGCCAGAGTCTACCCAAACCCATGTCCATTGAGTCGGTGATGCCATCCAACCATCTCATCCTCTGTTGTCCCCTTCTCCTCCTGCCTTCAGTCTTTTCCAGCATCAGCTGGCCAAAGTATTGGAATTTCAGCTTCAGCATCAGTCCTTCCAATGAACACCCAGTACTGATCTCCTTTAGGATGGACTGGTTGGATCTCCTTGCAGTCCAAGGGACTCTCAAGAGTTTTCTCCAACACCACAGTTCAAAAGCATCAATTCTTTGGCGCTCAGCTTTCTTTATAGTCCAACTCTCATATTCATACATGACTACTGGAAAAACCATAGCCTTGACTAGACAGACCTCTGTTGACAAAGTAATGTCTCTGCTTTTTAATATGCTGTCTAGGTTGGTCATAACTTTCCTTCCAAAGAGTAAGTGTCTTTTAATTTCATGGCTGCAGTCACCATCTGCAGTGATTTTGGAGCCCAGAAAAATAGAGTCTGTCACTGTTTTCCATTGTTTCCCCATCTATTTGCCATGAAGTGATAGGACCAGATGCCATGATCTTAGTTTTCTGAATGTTGAGCTTTAAGCCAACTTTTTCCCTCTCCTCTTCACTTTCATCAAGAGGCTCTTTAGTTCTTCACTTTCTGCCAAGGGTGGTATCATCTGCATATCTGAGGTTATTGATATTTCTCCCGGCAGTCTTGATTCCAGCTTGTGCTTCCTCCAGCCCAACGTTCCTCATGATGTATTCTGCATATAAGTTAAATAAGCAGGGTGACAATATACAGCCTTGATGTACTCCTTCTATTTGGAACCAGTGTGTTGTTCCATGTTCAGTTCTAACTGTTGCTTCCTGACCTTACATACTATGTCAGCATAAAGAACTTCCACTTATAGTCATTACTGTCTAGGTGGTGTTATCTCTAGAATACCATAAACTAAAGCTCTGGTTACCATTTCCTGCCTAACAAGGTTACATTGTTTAAACTTGACTCATTACTTAAACATACTAATTGCTGCACAAGATGCTATTTGATTGTGGTATGTTTATGACAGTCATCTTCACCTGCTCAAGGCTCATATCTGCCTTTGCTTCCCTCTATCACAATCTTTTTGATGAAATTCTTATACCAAACTTATTTACTTAGACCCACAAGTCAGGGGTGAGTAAATTATGAAGTAGATAGCTGGATGATACAGATATATGGATGGATGAGTGGGTGAGTAGATGGGTAGGTATGTAGTTAGATTATTTCTTTGTTACACATATTTGTGTCTTATATATGACTTGTGTGAGTTTATTTTTTTCTTAAATTAAATTAAATATATTTTTCCTTTCCTTTCTCCAAATTGACATGGCTTCTTTTTATTCAGCCCACTGTTTCCTCCCCCATTCTGGATTAATATCTTTCGTGTTGCTCTTTAGAGATGCCCTGGAATCCTCTGCCTTCCTTGGACATTTGCCTTGATTTAGGTTCGCCTGATTGTGAATTTCCATGCAGCAATAGCACTGTGCAATCCACTGCGCCACTTAAGTGTGTAACAGAGCTTTGCACTTTTCACACTGCCTCCTAGCCCAACTCATTTCACCTTGTAAATGATGTCGTTTTAGATCCTCAGGTCCTCCAGGACAGAAACATAAACTTTTTGCTTGTTTCTTTGTTTGTTTGGGGAGACCTTTTCAATGGTATCTAGCCGGAATACCTGGCACGTAGGAGACTTAGTTGATGTTACTGAATGTTGATGGTGATGAATTAGAAAGTAACTCTTTGATGATTGACTCTTACTTGCTCATTTGGCCCAGTTGAGGACAAGTGTCTCATCCTGGCAAGAAAGAGGAAGTAGATGAACTGAGGGACAGGTGGAGATCGCCATGATATCAGCATTACTTTTACGAAGCATGCTTTCATTTGTTCTGGTTTAGGTTTTTAAATGAGATGCCATTGTAGGAGTTGTAAATGTGATTCCTTCAGAGTTTTGTTAACTTTTAACAGAGGAGTAGTATAAAAAAGTGAACTGATGGGTTTTTGGAAGAAAGTTTCAAAGTGGCCAAAACCAAAGTAATTTCTTACTTATTATCAAAAAATAAATCTGGAAAGAGAGATCCTTATAAATTATTTTTTCACCTATCCCTCTGGCATAATCCAGATGTGTAAATCATGTAAATATAATCCATTGAAGTAACTTTCTAAATTTCTGTTTACAATCTCAAGTGAATGAGATTCAATAGCTTTAGATTACTCAGACTAAGGTTCAGTGACCAGATTTTTATTTCTTTTTTATAAACTCAATCACACCAAAGAATTCCAAGGTAGAATAGCAATAACTATTATAAATTATGTAAGGTTTTTTCCCCTTGTATCATCTTTATTGGCTATGCAGCTAATTAGCTATTTCAGCAGTATTCAGGCTAGCATCGTTTGTTGGTTAAACAAAAGAGGGAGAAATTTCAGAAACACAAAGAGATGAAATGTTTGAGATTTGTTCTTGCTCAGATGTGTACCTCAGAGTGCCTATCTCCTGTTGAAGGAAATAATTTATCGTGATCTTAGTCAAAAGCATTTCTCTCTTTGCTGTCCTCCTTTATTAATTTAGATATGTTTCTAAGATGAGAAATGATGTTACTTCTAATTATGGTTACATGTAGTTAATTTCCTTCTTTTTTCCTAAGCTTGGTGTGAAAGGCAGTTTCCTCCAAAAGAGGAAGGTGGGGGGAGCTGGTTACTGGGAGGGGAGAATACTGATAGAGCTGATCTTCCTGTTGCCTTAGCAACAGATTTATTTATTAGGGGTTGAAATGACATGAGTTAATATACCGCATACCTGCTGATCGGCCATCTCCCCTATTTCAGCTGCAGTTGACAATTAAGTCCTGGACAGCTACAGCCAGGGGTTAATGTTCCTCATTAGGAGAACTAGGTCATTACTGGGAAATCAAGGCACTTAAGGCAGCATGGGTAAAATACAAAATTCAGCATCTAGAGGAGTGAGGCTTTTTTATGTTAATTAACCTTATTTTCCTAGGTTTAAAAAAAAATCTTATATGCACATGACAGTGGATCAATTAATTGAAAAAAAAAAGGAGCTAGTTTACTTTATTCTCTGACTTGTCTTCATTTCCTTTGCAAGGATTTCATTATTTTATGGAAAATTCTTATGTCTATATGATGAGTAAAAAGGGTATTAAAATTAAGAAGGGAATCATCATGGAAATCAGCTTTACCACAAGGGAATGAGCAAATAAAAGCCTTGGAAATGAAAATAAATAAGCTTTGCTAATACCTCACCTAAGGAGCAGCATATAAGCCCATCAGAGCTGGGAGATATTTAGAGGTACTTCTTTGCTTCTTTATTAAGCAGTTACATAGTTATTTGACCTTCAGAAACTGAAACTTTGGGAAAGTGATTCCAAGTGGTTTGTAAATATTCTATTTGCAGAAAGCTGTATAGCAGTTTAACAAACAGTAACTTTCCAGTTCATAATTGGCTTTTTTTTAATACCAATAAAATTAGATACATTAGTCGAAAATTTTTATTAAAATGTCTGAGTGGGTGTTTTTTTCACTTGATAAATTCATAAATAATGTATCAAGCCCCTTCTGAAAGCTTTGTTGTCTTATTTCTTTAAAGAGCCTTTATATTGAAAGTGGGGTATTTACAGAGTAGAAAAAGATTTATTGCCCAGAATCCTATTTTGTCTTCATTGCTGTATTGCCTCCATTGAAATCAGATCTTTTCAGTTCTTTGACTTCTGGTAACTTTCTCTGTGGGATATAGACAAAGCAAAAAATTGTTCTTAGCATCAATATCCCCTAAAATACTCTGTCCCTTCAACATCAAAATCATTTTGGTTCTCCTCCCTCTATTCGTGTACTGGAAACCGTCCCTATCAACGTGAAAATAATGGATTGACTTCTAGAAACTTAGTTTAGAACTTTTGGCATTTCTCCCCCATCAGGAAAAAAAAAAAAAGTACAATCTCCTTTAATTGATTATCTCCTGTGATTCAGTATATATTTTTACCTCCTCCTCCTCCAAAGTGTTTTCCTGTAATATAAGTGAAACTGGGCCCACACATACTTCTTTAGAAAATCCCATTCTAGTAAACCTCTGTTAGTAGCATGTAGATTGCCACTTATCTTTTGATTTAGCATAAAATTACTGCTTTAGGTGGCACCTCTCAAGGCTCCTTCCTTCAGTCAAATATTTCCACTCTGAAATTAGACACAATCCTTACACAACTGCTTCTTTCACCTGCTCTGGCCAGTTCTTGGTTTTAACAAGAACTCTTTAAAGGAGAAATCGGTTCCCCAGCTTCAGAATTGCAACGCGAGAGCCAGAGTTCTAGAATGAGGCAGTATGGAAGAGCTGGTTAGCTTTTCTCCAAAATGTCTTTATCTTTTGGAGGGGGTACAGTTGGACCACATTTTCTAGCTTCCACCACAGTTTGGTATGTCTGCATAACTGGTCTTAGCCAGGAAACATAAGCAGATGTGATGTGGACCACTTCCAGGCCTGGACTATAAAAATGTCCTAACATACCACCACATTCTGTTTCTTGTTGGAAAGGCAGACATGGAAGGCACTTGTTAAAGTTGATAGTGACTCTTTTGACTTGGGTCATTGGATTGACCCCTAATGAAAAGGGCTGCCCTTTTGATCTGCCCACTTGCCTATTATTTTGACATGCCCTATTATACATTTTTAATCCATTTTTTAATGCAATCACCCTACCTGAATGAATGCAGACAGCTGTTAGAATAATCTAGACAAATATGGTGGTGATTTGACTAGAGAAATGGGAATGGATGTTGTAAGAAATATTCAGGATATATTTTAAAGATTTTGGATAAACATAGGTGCTATTTACTGAGATAGAGGACACGTGGGGAAAATAAGGTTTAGAAAGTTTCTTTAGAATATTTTAAGCCTGAGGTATCTTTTAGACACACAAGTGGAAGTTTCCAGTTAAAAGGTAGAAATACGAGTCTTTTATTCAGAAGAGCAGTCAGGACTGAAGATAGAAATGTGGGCATTATGAGCATGGATATTTTCATTTCCTGGGCCTCCCCTGATGGCTCAGTTGGTAAAGAATCCGCCTGCAGTGCAAGAGACCCAGGTTTGATCCCTGGATGAGGAAGATCCCCTGGAGAAGAAAATGGCAACCCACTCCAATTTTCTTGGACAGAGGAGCTTGGCAGGCTACAGTCAGTCCATGGGGTCGCAAAGAGTTAGACATGACTGAGTGACTAATAAATAAAACTGTTCAATTCCTATATTTAAAAATATATTGGATTTTAAATCATATAAATTCAATTTTAAGTTTTCTAATTTTAAACATTAAATTTATCCTAATTCTGTGGGCAACAGTTGTAACCTAGTGATAACCTACGTCTCTCATGTCTCTTGCATTACAGGCAGATTCTTTACCACTGAGCCCCCCGAGAAGCCCCTAGTTATAGCATAGTAAAGTCCAATCTCTCTGCAAGTCCTGATGTCACAATTATCTACTCTCTAACTTCAGTTTTCTTCTTTACACGACAGGGATAACATTAAGTACATTATAGGATTGTTCTGAGGATTAAAGAAGATGATACTATGAAAGTAAACTCAGTTCCTGGTAGAGAATAAGCACTTAATAAACATTAGCTATTATTATTACTAAGTAATACAAATTATTTCATTCCCTCACATAAAACTGTCACTTTTGCCCACGATCTCTTACTGGTCAAAATCAATTTTTTCTTAACTCCCTGAAAAAAGAAGAGAAAAGAAACAGCTAAATAAAGTCATCTTTTTTTGTCTTCATTTTCA
Organism: Dama dama; assembly: GCF_033118175.1. Taxonomy (NCBI): domain Eukaryota; kingdom Metazoa; phylum Chordata; class Mammalia; order Artiodactyla; family Cervidae; genus Dama; species Dama dama. The sequence continues at coordinate 54,273,765 of NC_083713.1, forward strand.
GCCTACCCAAAACAAGTACATACTGTACAGAAAAAATGGAATTAAGCTACAGAGCAAACACTTGTAAGGAGCAGCATCTGCCTTGTAAATGAAGTCTATAAAAGGCTACCAAATGTCCCTTCACATTTTTATGATTGTTAGGATATTACTAAACCTGGATGGAAAAATGTTTTTTGAGGCTCTTACATCAAGCACCCACATTGTCAATATCACAAATTATTTCCGTTTTTTACAAGATGGCTGCCCCAAGCCTTCGCTGTAGAATAGCAGTGCCATTTGAGTAGAACGTACATAGTTTTAAAGGTATGATTTGCTAAAAAGCACTTTCCACATTTATATGTCACATTTTTTAAACACAATTTTTTTTAAAAGACAACTTTAATGAGATTTATATATCACAAATTCCATCTGTTTTAAATAATACAACTCAGTGACTTTTAATCAATTTACAGAGTTCTATAACCATCACTACAATCCAATTTTAGAACATTTTTATCTCCCCAGTAAGAATCTTCATTCCCCTTTGCAGTCTATCCCTGTTTTCATCCTCACCTCAGGAAAACACTAATGTGCTTACTCTCTCTACAGATTGGCCTTTCCTGGACATTTCATGTAAATGGAATCCTACACTATGTGGTCTTTTACATCTGGTTTCTTTCACTTCAATCAGGGTTCTTGAGGTTTGTCCATGATGTAGCAGGTATCAGTGGTCTGTTCCTTTCTGAAGTTGAATAATATTCCATTGCGTGGATATAACACATTTTGATTATCCATTTGTCATTTCATAGATGTTTGGACTGCTTCTGCTTTTTTAATGATTGTGAATAATATTCCTCTGAACATTTTCATAGTGTCTTTATCCAGACATATGTTTTCATTTTCCTTAGGTAGATACCTAAGGATGGAATTGCTGAGTTGTCTGACAAATTTGCATTTGACTTTTTAAGAAACAAGCAAATAACTTTTAAGGATAACACTTATTAACTCTTCCTCCTTAGATTTGTTCAAGATCAACATGTACACACTTTTATATTTAAAATGGATAACCAACAAGGACCTACTGTATAGCTCAGGGAACTCTGCTCAATGTCATGTAGCAGCCTAGATAGGAGGAGTGTTGGGGGAGAATGAATCCATGTACATGTGTGGCTGAGTCCCTTTGCTGTTCACCTGAAACCATCACAACATCACTAATCAACTCGACTCCAATATAAAATAAAAAGTTTTTTAAAAATGTTATTGCACTTCTTATAAAGCCAGTCATTGCACTAAACCAGATAGGGTCAACTCTTGTTTTTTCACTTTCACTGGAATAAAGTGTAGGCTGGAAATTTTAAATCTCCTCATTATTCATAACCTGATGCTGGGCACTCTTTCAGGTGTCTTCAGCAAAATGTCTATAATCTTAATATTATCCGAAACAAATACCAAAGGGCTATGTGATAGGTTGCTACCGGAAATCCAACGAAGAAAGGCATAATCCTCTGCTCTTTTTAAAAGCCCAGAGACTAGGAAGGAAGACAGGTGTGTAATGCCTGCAAAGATCACAGTGTCCCTGCCATTTTCTAAAAGAGAACATGTTGCCGTTCTAACACTTGCTTTTTCCTCCTGAATTGCACTCTTATTTATGAGTGGTACGTCCGTGCCCCTCACATGCAACTCTGAATTTTTGTCTTAGCTGATTCTTCTTCATTTAACTCTCTTACTTTTCTGATGGCTACCGTAACAAAATGCCACAAAGTTGGCAGCTTAAAACAACAGGAATTGGGCTTCTCTGTGATCCATTGGTGAAGAATTTGCTTGCCAATGCAGGAGACATTGGTTCAAGCCCTGGTTTGGGAAGATTCCACATGCTACAGAGCAACTAAGCCCATGTGCCAGAACTACTGAGACCGCCCCCTAGAACCCGTGCTCTGCAACAAGAGAAGCCACTGCTATGAGAAGTCAGCGCACTACAACTTCCCTGCCACCCCGCACCACTCGCCGCAACTAGAGAAAGCCTGTGCTCAGCAGCAAAGACCAAGCACAGGCCCCAAAATTCCAGGAATTTATTCTATCACACTTCTGGAGGCCGGAAGTACAAAATTGGTATCAGCAGGCTGAAATCCAGTGTTAGCAGAGCTTGAGTATCTCTGGACAGTCGGAGGAAGAAACCTCCTTCCCACTTCCTTACATCTTCTAGCCTCTGAAGGCTGCCAGCAATCTTTAGTCTCTGTTCTCTGCCTCTGGGGTCACACTGCCTTCTCCTCTTCCATCGGTATCAGATTTCCATTTGCCTCCCCCTTATAAGGACATAGGGGCTTCCTTTGCAGCTCAGCTGGTAAAGAATTCGCCTGCAATGCGGGAGACCTGGGTTCGATCCCTGGCGTGGGAAGATCCCCTGGAGAAGGGAAAGGCTACCCACTCCAGTATTCTGGGTCAGAGAATTCCATGGACTGTATAGTCCACGGGGTCGCAAAGAGTAGTCCATGGGGTCGCAAAGAGTCGGACACGACTGAGCGACTTTCACTTCACTTCACTATAAGGACATAAGCGATTGCATTTAGGGGCCACTCAGATATTCCAGAATAATTTCCCACACTCAAGATCCTTGAGTTAATCACATTTGCAAAGTCCTTTTTTGCCAAGTAAGAGTCCCTTGGACAGCAAGGAGGTCAAACCAGTCAATCCTAAAGGAAATCAACCCTGAATATTCATTGGAAAGACTGATGCTGAGCTGAAGCTCCAGTAGGGTGGCCACTAGATGTGAAGAGCTGACTCATTGGAAAAGATCCAGATGCCGGGAAAGATTAAGAGCAGAAGAAGGGGACAACAGAGGATGGTGGGATGGTTGGATGGCAACACTGACTCAATGGACATGAATTTGAGCAAACTCCAGGAGATAGTGAAGGAAAGGGAAACCTGGTGTGCTGCAGTCCATCGGGTCACAGAGTCAGACACAGTTTAGCAACTGAACAACAACAAGGTAATATTCATAAGTTTCAAGGATCAGAATGTGGAGATTTCCTGAAGGGGCCATTATTCCACCTAACGAAAGTTGCGTATGTAGTGGGTATGAGGTTGTTCATTCATTCAATAATTCTTGAGCAGTGGAATAAGCATTGAGGATGCAATTGTAAGGAAAAATTCATGTATACAGTCCTTGCCTGCTCAGGACTTAGCAGTAGCTGTTAATCAAATAAAATTTGCTTAAGCATTACAACAGAGAAAAGGAAAGAAAGAACAATATGCAACTTTTTTGTGAACATTACACATTCATTTTAAACACTTTAAATAATACTGAAATGTAAAAATGAGAACATTTTATTAATACAAAGTCACTGCAAAAGTCTGCATATAAAAGTAATTGCCATTCTTAATATTTCTTTCATTCCATCCTCCTGTCTACTAATTGTTGGATTTTTTTAATTGTTGATTTTTAAAAATAATTATCCTGGTGATTTTAATATACAAACTTACCTATATATTTTTCTCTTTCCTTTCCTATTATTCCCTCTTGCACATTAGACCTTTCCTCACCTAAAAAATTGCTTTTAGTGAGAGTGCTTGTGGCAAACTCATCTGAAATTATCTTTTATTTCTCCATTGTTCTTAAGAATATCTTTTCTGAGTATGCAATTCTAGGTTGAGATCAAATCCTTTCAGCTTTATTTTGCTATGATTGTTATTGTTTTAGTCATTAAGTTACGTCCTACTGTAGCCCATCCAGTCATCTGTCCATGTGATTTTCCAGGCAAGAAGACGGGAGTGGGTTGCCATTTCCTTCTCCAGGTGATCTTCCTGACCTAGGGGATTGAACCCATGACTCCATCTCCTGCATTGGGGGTGGATTCTCTCCCACTGAACCTCTGGGGCCTCCCCATTTTGCTATGGAGAAATTTCTTAATCAGACTTTTCTCTCTAGCTGCTTTGAAGATCTTCTCTTTGTCTTTGGTGTGCTCCACTTTCACCTATGTGCAGGAATGGATTTCTTTCTTTAGCTTACTTGGGATTTGTTTGAATTTTTAAATCTTTGAATTGATGTGTTTCATCACTTCTGAGAAATATTCACTATTATATCTACAAATATTGCCTCTGCCTCATTCTCTCTCTCTCTCTTTGGTGTTCTGTGTCTTGATTTTCCTGATCATCTATTTCTTAATCTTTCTTCCATCCTTTCCATGTCTTTTGATTCTATTTTCTGGTTCCTGGGTGTTTTCTTTAGCTTTATCTCTGAGTTTCCTAATTCTCCCTAATTTCAATCATTTTATTTTTCATCACTCAAACTTCTTTTTGTTACTTGTTCAATACTCTTTGGTCATTTTTAATAATCCCCTGCTCTTCATATATTTGGGCTTCCCTTGTGGCTCAGCTGGTAAAGAATCTGCCTGCAATGTGGCAGACCTGGGTTCGATCCCTGGGTTGGGAAGATCCCCTGGAGAAGGGAAAGGCTACCCACTGCAATGTTCTAGTCTAGATAATTCCATGGACTGTATAATCCATGGGGTCACAAAGAGTCAAACACAACTGAGCAGCTTTCACTTCATATATTTAGTCCCTTCTTAAAAAACACTTCAAACATACAACCTTTATATTCCATGTTTGATAATTCCAATATCTGAAACTTTTGTGGGTCTACTGTCTTTTTTCTTTTCATGATTGCTTGTTTTCCATATGTTTTTGATTTTTGACCATGAAGCCAAATTTTTTGGAACTTCACTAAAGGCAGTTCTTTGAGGATTGCCCGAGTTGTATCTGGATTTCTCCAGGAGGGATGTGTGTTTGCCTCTGTCAAGTGCTTAAGGAAATTAGCAGCCCAGTGCTACTTCAGACTAAATTCTCAGTGAAGGCTTTTTGGTTTTTAGATAATTCAAGCAGCTTGATGTCAGGTTTCAGACTTCTTTCAAGGCTAATGTGAAATTAGGAAATTATAAGGGAAAGCTTACTACTCTGTAACAATAGCATGCATTTTCACAATATTTATTCCATGGATTCTTTCCCTTCCCATCTTTTTGCTATACCATACCCCTGGTTCAGTCCCTATGCACATAAACCTAAACTAGCATAATAACCTTCTCATTTTCTCTTCTCTGACCTCAGCGCCCTGCAGTTCTAACCTGGGGTAAATATCCCAGCCTTCTTCGTGTACTTTTGCCCAGAGTCCTTCTATGGCTTTCACCTCCCACATCAGTGATCTCAATATTGGCTGTCTATTAAAATGAGGTTTGTTTTTTTTTTTTTAACTAAGAATGCCTGTCCCCCTCATACCAATTAAACCTGAATTTCTAAGAGAGGGGCCCTTGCATCAATTTTTTTTTAAGTGCCCTAGTCAACTCTGATGTGCAGCCAAGATTAAGAAGTATTAGTATGCAGAAAATAATAATAATAATAAGGAATTGCCTTAATCCCAGCAATAAAGACCTTGTAGGAAGTGGTGCTTAACCTTGTTGGAAGTGGTGCTCAAACTTGCCTGCACATAAGAAAATACTCAAGTGCAAGCCCCACTCTAAGGGATTCTTAATCCTTTGATCTGAGATGATGCCCAGGTATTGGTGTTTCCAGTAGTTCCCTAAGATTTGCAACATGCCAAATTAAGATCCACCACTCTGGGCTGACAAATCACAGGCTGATAGTTACCAGGCTAGTGTCACTGATGAATGAAAAAGGCTAGATAGGAACAGTGAAAACTGAGAACGCCACCCCTCCAGAGGGAGCAGGCAGCCCTCAGCTCTGACTAATTGCAAAACATGGCCAGCACTTTGCAAGCCTGCTCTCGATACAGCCCCATTTGACTTCTTTCGTCAAATGTTAAAGAGTACTTGAAAAATAAACAAATATGCATATCGCTGCTTATGTGTGTATGTGTAGACACACCCATTCATCCAGGATTTAGGGAGTATGTTCATTCACCTTGCTTCTGTGATGAGTGTTTCTGCTCATGTTCTATTCCTTTTCTTCAATACTGACCTTTCTCCTCCAAGTCTGTCTAAATCATCACCATCCTCTACGGGCTAATGCATATTTTATCTGACCTGACAATAGAGAGCTGATAACTGGAGGAGATGGTTGTTTTGAGAGGGGCATGTTCCTTCTTTCTTACATAAATTACTCTTCCTGGGACTCTATTTATCTTGCATAAACTTCTTTGGAACTTAAATAAAACTTAAACTGTTTATATGGTTAAACACTTTGGTGTTTTAGCTTTATGATTACCCCCAGGTAGTTCTATAAATGCATATTTGTTACATTAAGAAATCTATCATAAAAAGTCAAGCATTCTCTGTATAATACAGAAGATAGATATTAGAAACTAACAATTCTTAGCAAATGGATTACTTAGACTGAGTAAGAGGTCATTTTAGTAGGTGAAGTGAATAAGAAGTAAGGAAAAATAAAGCAGCATATCTCAAAGTCTGATTTAGGCTAGGGAAAATGAGTCAATAGGAATATCTTAAATAAAATAACAGCAAAAACAAGCTCCCTTCATGCCTTAACCTAAAATGTTTACATGCAAGATATTTATTTAAAAATATATTACATACAAGCTGCTATGTATAAAAAGTAATATACAAGGATATAATGTTCAGCCCATGGAGTACAACCAATATTTTATGATAATTTTAAATGGAGTATAATCTATAAAAATACTGATTCACTCTGTTGTACATCTGAAACTAATATAATATTATAAATCAAATATGTTGTTGTTGTTCAGTCGCTCAGTTGTGTCTGACTGTTTGTGACCCCATGGACTGCAGCACTCCAGGCTTTCCTGTCCTTCACCAACTCCTAGAGTTTGCTCAAACACATGTCCATTGAGTCAGTGATGCCATCCAACCACCTTGTCCTCTGTTGTCCCCTTCTCTTCCTGCCCTCAATCTTTCCCAGCATCTGGGTCTTTTCCAATGAGTCAGCTCTTCACATCTAGTGGCCACCCTACTGGAGCTTCAGCTTCAGCATCAGTCTTCCCAATGAATATTCAGGGTTGATTTCCTTTAGGATTGACTGGTTTGACCTCCTTGCTGTCCAAGGGACTCTTACTTGGCAAAAAAGGACTTTGCAAATATGATTAAGTTAAGGATCTTGAGTGTGGGAAATTATTCTGGAATATCTGAATGGACCCTAAATAGAGCTGCATATGTCCTTATAAGCAGGAAAGTGAAGTGTGAAAAGGTTAGTTGCTCAGTCATGTCCATCTCTGTGTGACCCCATATGGCCCACCAGGCTCCTCCACCCGTGGGATTTCCCAGGCAAGAATACTGGAGTGGGTTGCCATTTCCTTCTCCAGGGTATCTACCCAACCCAGGGACTGAACCAGGGTCTCCTGCATTGTGGGCAGACTCTTTACTGTCTGAACCACCAGGGAAGTCCATTATAAGGGGGAGGCAAGTGATAATTCGATACTGACAGAAGAGAAGAAGGCACTGTGACCCAAGATGCAGAGAACAGAGACTAAAGATTACTGGCAGCCATCAGAGGCTAGAAGATATGTAAGGAAGCGGGAAGGAGGTTTCTTCCTTAGACCATCGAGAGGTACTCAAGCTCTGCTAAATCTTCATTTCAGCCTGCTGATACCAATTTTGTACTTCTGGCCTCCAGAAATGTGATAGGAAAAAATTCCTGGTATTTGGGGGCCTGTGCCAGGCCATTCCAATGAATATTCAGGATTGATTTCCTTTAGGATTGACTGGTGTGATCTCCTTGCAGTCCACGGGACTCTCAAGAGTCTTCTTCAACACCACAGTTCAAAAGCATCAATTCTTCAGTGCTCAGCTTTCTTTATGTTCCAACTCTCACATCCATACATGACTACTGGAAAAACCATAGCTTTGACTATATGGACATTTGCCGGCAAGTGATGTCTCTGCTTTTTAACACGCTATCTAGGCTTGTCATAGCTTTTCTTTCAAGGAGCAAACATCTTTTAATTTCATGGCTGCAGTCACCATGCAGTGATTTTGGAGCCCCAAAAAATAAAGTCTGTCACTGTTTCCATTGTTTCACCATCTATTTGCTGTGAAGTGATGGGACCAGATTCCATGATCTTCGTTTTTTTTTGAATGTTGAGTTTTAAGCCAGTTTTTTCTCTTTCCTCTTTCACCTTCATCAAGAGGCTCTTTAGTTCCTCTTTGCTTTCTGCCATAAGGATGGTGTCATCTGCATATCTGAGCTTATTGATATTTCTCTTGGCAGTCTTGCTTCCAGCTTGTGCTTCATCCAGCCTGGTATTTCACATGATATCAGCTGTACTATTTAATAAAAAATAATAAAAATATATATTACAATAATATTGCCCTTTTAGATGAAAGAACTTAAGTTTGTAATTTAGCCATTTGTAAAAGAGCCATATTAAATGAACTTGAACTATAGTACAACATAAAAGGAATCCAAGATACAACTATTCACTCATTGATTTTTACATTCAGTACACGTTTACCAGAGGCAAGGAATTTGGCACCCCCAGTGTCCACATACACTGGGTTGTAATTTGTGAGCACAGACTGCTGGTTCAAATCCCAGGTCTACCCTTTATACTGGGCCACTCTGGGAACTTACAGAGCTTCACTTTCTTTATCTATAAATTATGTGGAAGAATGTTGCCTACCTCACGGAGTTCTGAGGAGAAAATGATTTTATCCATCCCGTGGTCTTAGAATAGTTTCTAATCCATATAAAGGCTATATAAGTTTATGTTGTTATTATTAACTTTTGTCTCACTATAACCTGACTCTCTTACCTCAGGATTCTCTCAGTGGATTTATGATAAATCAGTAAAATTACAGTTCTCCCGATTTCTCCTTCAAGTAGCACTTCAAGTCCTAACGATGCCTAGGAGCATTGAAGGAGAAAGCTTGGTCTCAATAGGCACAGGCCCACAGTGGCATCCTGTGAGAAGAATATTGTCCTGTGTGGTTCTTGGTGATCACCTCCCAGTTGTTATTCAGTCACTCGGTCATGTATGTCCGACTCTTGTAACCCCATGGACTGCAGCACGCCAGGCTTCCCTGTCCTTCACCAACTCTTGGAGTTTGTTCAAATGCATGTCCATTGAGTCGATGATGCCATCAACCATTTCAGCCTCTGTCACCCCTTCTCCTGCCCTCAATCTTTCCCAACATGAGGGTCTTTTCCAATGAGTGAGCTCTTCATATCATGTGGCCAAAGTATTGGAGCTTCAGCTTCACCATCAATTCTTCAATGACTATTCAGGGTTGGTTTCCTTTAGGATGGACACCCCAGAGCTGGTGTCTAGTATGTTCGGTTCCCATCTGCCTATACACGGAGCTATTCCTGCTATGTGCACCTCAGGAGACTCTGTAGCACTCACTCTCTGGAAATGTCTTTCTCTTACTCAGGGCTTTTGGAAATGTTGGCTGCTCTCCCATTCCACTTCTAGACCTCAGAAAACCCAGAAAATCTGCTTTTTGTCTGACTCAGGCTGTTTATTTTCCTCAATTGATCCCATGACATGCTGGCCAATGGAGCTGCTGCAAACCGGCTTGTTTCTAGAAGAAAAGGCACAAGACCAAGGTCACTCTCCCAGCAAACTGGCTTTTCCTCCCTCCCCCCACCGATCCCCCCAGTTTTCAGTCTTGGAATCTACTCAGGATTGTCTCCATCCTCTTACATGTGCCTCTCTTAATGCATGGATTTGGAGAGGAGGGAGTGGAATGAGTGAGGAAGTGTTGAGAAAAACCTACTGAGTATTATTCTCCAAAACTGTTATTTAGACCTCAGCCTGAGTATTCTAATGTGGAAATCAAGAATTAACTATTTGTCTTCTCTTTGCATTTCTGCTTAATAACCCTACCTTATAGGCAAAGACTAGAATATCCTTGTTGCTGGTGGGTGGGGGAAAAGCGGATTAGAAAAATAGGAAACACTGAGGCAAGAAGTCCATTAAGCACATTGATTAATACTAATATTAATACTTAGTATTCAAATATTATCCTTCTCCACATGTACTGATATGGCTTCTTTTGAGACCCCTACCTCAGAGAGCTCCCAGATAATTGCATTACAACATAATAAGTGAAAACCCAAAAGAGAAAGCTAGTAATTCTGCCTGGAAAAGTCAGGCAACGCTTCACTGAGGACGTGAGGATAATTGAACAAGGAATTCTGTTAGACACATTACTCCTCGGTGCCTGAGCCACATGTGTTTCAAGAAAGAACCCTGAACTAAACTGGTTGTGAACTTGAACTCAGGGAGGTAGAAAGATTCAACCAAAACTGGTCTCATTGCTTATCTTCACATTTCCATGTGTAATTCTAGATTGAAGGGAATAGTCCAGTGGACACGATGGCTCCATCCCTTGTATATGGGACTGCCCCCTGGGCTAGAATGAAGTTGATGATGGCAGCTTGATACCCCACCCCCCTCCCCCGCCCCATCCTACTGGAGCCCCTTGAAAAGCCCTGTTCTTCTCTTGTGCCAGAGCCCAGAACTTGTGAACTGAGACCATTGAAAAAGCTTTACAGAGATTTCTCTGCTGGCCCAGTGGTTAAGACTTTGTGCTTCCAATTCAGAGTGGATGGGTTCTATCCCTGATCAGGGAACTCAGATTCCATATACCATGGTGCGTGGCCAAAAAAGAAAAATATTCCAAAAAAAAAAAAGCTTTACCTTTTGCAGATCAACTCTTTAAAAGCCAGCCTCCAGCAAATGTGAAATGGGTGAAGTTTTTGCAAAGCAGGAACCACCCCATCTCACTTTTTTGTACATTTATCCTTCTCCTAGTGTGAGTCATTTAGCTCTCACCCAAGCACTCCAAACTTCCTTTCATTTGCTATTCCACACAATTCTAGCCTTCCTTGTGCATTCGTCACATTTCAAAATCTCATATTCTTGACCTTCCTACTTTAATCATCAAATTTACATGCTTAGTAATTAATTCAATATATTAATCCCCAAAGAATACATATACATACGTATAACTTTAAATTAAATCACACCAACGTGTACATTCTTGCTAATATCTTAATGTCTTATCTCCTCCAGAATATTTACATTTTAAAGAAGTTGCTTGTTTACCTGCTTTGCTAAAATGAAACACAAATAGGAAATTCACTCATTCATCGAACCATCCAGTCATCAAATAATATTTAGGACCAACCTTCTGCAAACAGAGTACTTTGTTAAAACTGTACTAGCAAGATATGAGCCTCCCCAGTGGCTCAGCAGGTGAAGAATCCACCCGCAATGCAGGAGACACAAGAGACTTGGGTTCAATCCCTGGGTTGGGAAGATCCCCTGGAGAAGGAAATGGCAACCCACTCCAGTATTGTTGTCTGAAAAATCTCATGAACAGAAGGGGCCAGGTGGGTCAAAGCGTTGGACACAACTGAGTGACTAAGCATACCTAGATATACCAAAGCTCCGGGCCTAGGGAACTTCAGACAGAAAGAGTCACAGATGAGCTTTGTGGACAATGGACTTTCCTTCTTATCTCTCAAATCGCAGGACAGAGAGAACAGCTTCTCTTCTTGACTAGAATTTAGACTCCTTCAGGGTTGGGTCTCTCATCCTCCTCAGTCATCCTTGCATCCCCGTGCTTTTCCTTCTGTCTCACACACAGACGTTCATAGTTCTTCTTCATCGAATGAATTCCTAACTTCAAACAAGGATATTCTTCTCCTAGGGCCAAAAACTTATACTAGATGAGTGATTTTTGTTGTTGTTCTGAATTGTTATAGTCTAATACCCTGTAAAAAAAATTCTAATTAAATGAACCCTGTAGGGTCATACAGAGTCAGATAAGACTGAACTGACTTAGCATGCACAGAACCAACAACATTTTGTTATGTATCATCTTGAATGTAAAGCTGGTCCTCTTGGCATCATCCTAAAGATAATTGATAATCAAGTAAAGAAAAGATCCCTTTATAAACTTTCTTTTGTGGGTTTTGTATTACAAGCCTGATTACAGATGAAACCTCTCAATAAGAGACATTTATTACATATCTGTCCTACAAATGCATCAAAGATATAAAACCAGTAGCTTCTTTCTGTGACTTGAATGGTTAAAATTGTTCATCATTTTAATATTTCTCATCTGAAATATACTAACATATATGTTAACTTTTAAGTTTAAATAACTGAAAAGTATTAAAAGTATAATAATATTAAGTCAAATTGGAATAAATATCAAAGAAACTCTTTGCAAAATAAATGAAAAATTAATTCTTTAATTTTGATCTTAAATACATACGGTTCTTGGAATATGTGTGAACTTATTCCTAAATGAAAATATTGTCATAAATGAATATACACATACTACTGCATCTTTGGGTAAATTCTCATTTGGAAAGTATGATATAGATTTCATTTTGTAAAAATGAATTCCATAAAATTTGAGTCTAAAGCAGAAGGAACAGATTTTGTAATGTTTACCTTTTTAAAAGGTTACCTTTATTTTAGGATGTTTGTGGGAAATTCAATTTCTGGTGCCATTCAAATCCATAAAAATGAGTGAATTTTGTAGTCAGGAAAAAAATTATTTCATGTACCAGCCAATATCATTCTGTAATCCTCCCAGAAAAGATGATTGTCAGACAGACTACTTCTTGCAAAAAAATGCCTTCTCTGTCTGATCTCTTTCTTAGACTTCATTCTCTGTTTCTCAAGACGGACCCAGGCATAGGGAAGTTTCTAGCACCAGCAACCCCCAAACCCTGTTGAGGTTTTGCTAAGGAGGGATTTTGGTCTTGCGTACATGGCACACTCTTCCCTGGGAGAAGTGCCTTCTGCCAGCTCTCCCTAAGAAGCAGGGGGTTTCCTCCATCCCACTTCCACCTGTCCACCTGTTTGATCTTCATTATCCTGAGCTGCTTTTCCATCTATTGTGTGGTTCAGGAGGGTTTATGTCTTGTTGTAGGATATTACATTTGCACTGTATTTCCACTTCTCCTTGTTGCCTTTGGATAACACACAAATGAAGAAGGGGGTGAATGACCATTGACTCACCCAGTTTCTGTTGTAATTACTTAGGAAAGTGGTTTGATATAATGTTACAGTAGTTCTAGGAAGGAATGATGAGCATCTAAACCATATCAAGAAAAGAAATATATACTTGGGTGGTAATATAGTGTTGGTTCAAGATTAATGTATTGTTGTGAGGGTGTCTGAGCTAATTGTGGGTTTGTGACAAGATTAATGGTGGCATTTGACAGAATTAAGGATAATGTCTTGAGAAGACAAATTCAGTTAAGGACATGTGTGCCTTTATACACAAACTTTACTTTTAATCATATTTGTATTAATAACTCTGTGTTGTAGATGATAGGAGAAGGCAATGGCACCCCACTCCAGTACTCTTGCCTGGAAAATCCCATGGACGGAGGAGCCTGGTAGGCTGCAGTCCATGGGGTCGCTAAGAGTCGGACACGACTGAGCGACCTCATAATTGAGTGCTCATGATATTATTTGCACATGTAATGTATTTGACACTTTAGATGCCTCTGTGTGTAATTATCAAGGTAAACTTGAAAAGTTCGACAATGACACATTCCACTTGTACTAGAAATAACTGATAGTAAAGGATCGCAAACTTTATTTTTTGTCCAACTATAGTGGCTATCAAACTCACTGGACTATTCTTAATTTCCCAGTTCTATAAATTAAGATGAAAACAATGATGATTATAATTATTATAACAGTAGTTATAACTGCAGCCATCACTTATTGTGTATTCTCTGTTTCCCAGGCACTGAAAATTGTTCTGTATACATCATCTAAGTTAATCCTCTCAACAGCCCTTTGAACTGAGTGTTATTAGCCAGATTGTTACAGATGAAGAAATTAAATCTTATATGGGTTTGGTAATTTGCCCTGGATTACTGCTACTAAATATCAGAACTAAGATTTTTTAACTATTTCACTAGGTTCTATCATCTATGTAAACTATTTTACTTCACTTATTCTGATAAAGCACACCATTAGGAATATAGTCATAGATCGATTATTATTAGCTTCCAATAAGCATCTTTTTTTCTTCTTTCAGCTCTACATGCACCACTAAAGCAGACTATTTAATCAGAAGGATCTCTCACCAAATACACTAACATACTTGACTTTGTTATCCATTCTTGACCAGAAATAAGTTGTTCTGATACCTACTAGCAATCAGTAGACTTAACTAACTCAGACTTTGATTCACGAGGCTTCTCATTCTGGTGAGTCGTTTCTTGAGCAATGTAGTTAATTTTGAGCCTGTGATGCTGTTACCATATTCAGAGTCTTTTATTCTTTTCCATATAAATTATTAGTCTACTTTGGCACCTAATATGAGTAGTTCTTAATACCTTTAAATAATAAGCAACAAAAGAGTGGGTAGTGAAATTTGGGGCTGAACTTTTTTCTTTTATGCTATGTGACTAAGTAGAATAATACAGATTTACTTCATTTATGAGAATGTAGAAGAGAGGAGATACATAATTAATACTGTTTATGAGATGAAAAAATGCAACATATGCAGCAACAAGAACACGTCATTTTGAGCAGGTCTTTATAGAACAGACATCCCATATTGTGTTCCTCCTTTTCCACAGTCATTGCCATGACAATCTGGTATGCTTCGCAGTTGCTCCTGAGTAAGGGAGATGTCTCTTCTAGGAGATCTCTGTGTCAGCCAAAAAAACACAGCAGTCTCATTTGAGTCTAGAAATAAGACAAAATATATAAAATGAACAGAATTTTAGCATTTTTCTTCCCATTGGAGAAATTTTTTATGAGTCACTCTACCCATTTCTACTTTAACATTTTTTAAATCAGAAATAAGTTTTGGAGTAGATTTTTCTCTTCAAATTAAGATCCTTTGCCAGATGATTGAAGACCTTGTCATTTCTAGATGTGACAAAATGTCCACAATGGAATATGAAAACCTATTATTAAGAATTGAAATTCATTTGGATGAAAGGCATCTAATAATCCAAGCCATGTTTAATCCTCCATTTAAAAAAAAAATATATGATCCTTCATGTCATTTCATAGACCTATCCTATTGTAATTTAAAAAATGTAACTGTCTCTATTCAGCCATGACGAAGCTATCATTCACTCACTCCAAAGATGTATTTAGAGTGCCCACCAACTTCTAAAGTCAAAGGATTTCACTGTTGTGGTTGAGATTTCAGACTAATTATAAGAGGACAACATACAATTAAATATGAGATAATGTAAACGAGTACATTCATGAAATCATCAGTAGTTTATGAATGTTCTTACAGTGATTCGGAGGGAGATAGGATTTCACAGGGATGAATGACTACCAGTAGCAATAAAGTCAAGGTCAGTAAAGGAGACAGTGGGCAAGGAGTGGCAGAGAGGAGCAGAGATATATTCCAGACTCAGGATTGTAGGCACAAGAGCTGTGGATGGAAAACAGCAGAGAGAAAAGAAGAGGTTGGGAATGAATATGAGTATCAACATTCATTTGAGGGAATGAGTTGATTGAAATATTTGAATGTTGGATAGAGGGGCTTAATTTCAATGTACTGGTTTTTAGGACACACTTCAGAAAAGAGATATAAAAGGCAAGTTATATAGAAAGTTATATAGAAGATAACGTAAGAATTATTCTGGAGGCTGAGTTGGCAGAGGGAGAGTCTGAAATTCACTGGTATTGTCAAGTATGAGGTCATAACATTGTACTGTAAAAATGGATTATCAAGCAAATCTTAAATTATCTGTATGGGAAGAATGGCAAAATTGGTTATGGGTTGCTTATCAAGACTACTGGGAAGCAGCTTCTTTGTGTTCAGAAATGAATCAGGCTTGAGTCCTAGAACATTGGGCGGATGAAGATGTGTCAGTACAAGAGAGGAGCTCAGTCATTAAATCTGTATTTGACAAGGCAGCAGTTTAATTTTTAAGTATTAGAGACGAGTTGTCTTTGGAAGAGCCAAGTGAAGACTCTTGTGTAGTCACCTCATTATATAAATAATTTAAAAGGTAAGTTATAGTTGGTGGCAATAAAATTATTAGATTCATGAGAGGTGAACTAGATTTACAGTCAACTCAGAATAATAACTTTTTAAACTATATGCCAGGCCTAATTCTGCACATGAGGAATACAGGGTAAACAGAGGGTGAGCTCTGTCCTCAGGGAACTTACAAAATACTAGAGTGAGTAGGAGAAACTTTGAAAGTACCATAGTAAACATTGTAGGAAAGGGGAAATAGATCACACTTAGAGATTTGAGATGGCTACATTTGCAGGGTAGCAGGAAAAAGAAGAAGAAATAGGATTCCACAAAAGAGAAATTTGAATTTTATAAAAAGAACCAGATGTATGGTTTGAAATATCATTGAATTAGAATTAACGTAAATGTCCATTAGTAGGAGAATTTACTTTAAATTGTGAAATATTAGAGAAACATTATTAAATGAGATACCTTTATGCACTCATGTATGTAGATATCTGTGATGTATTTAGTGAAGATGGAAAGTGCAGAATGATGGTAATCTCATGTTTATAAACTAAACCATATATAAAAATGCACTCACACAAATATATATTTGTGCATATGCATAAAAATTGGTCAGGAAGCCTACTCACCAGTTATTAATAGTGTTTATATTTGAGGAGTAGAATCAGGAGAATCAGAAAATAGGGGCTTTCAGTGCATACATCATATATTTCTGAATTATTTTTAATTTAATGCAATGGACATGCATTTTTATCATTGAAATTCATACTGAAATAATTATAGATTCACATACAGTTGTAAGAAATTGTTCCTGTCCTACAACTCCCTGCGGTTCAGTTCTTTCTTATTTTTTCTTTTTGTCCACTTTCTCTATTATTCACATTGGGTAAATTCTGTTTACCTCAAGAACACTGATTCTGTTCTCTGCAATATCCTATTATTGAGCTCATCCAATGAGTTTTTAAATTTCTATTATTATATTTTTTGGTACTGTTATTTCCATTTGACTGATGCTGAGATTGAACATGGGAAAACCTGACTGTAAGCTTCCTGGAAGTCAAGGTAAAGTAGGAAACAAAAATCACGCATCTTCCTTTCTGAGAAGTAAAAACACAACAATTCTCAATAATGTCAAAGAATTTCCTAGTCTTCTCCCGAGAGAAAGTTCTCACTATTGGAGATAGACTACAGGAGTTGTTCTCAGAATAACCAGAAAGCAATTGAATGTGCGCTTCCTCAGTGACTCAGTGGTAAAGAATTCGCCTGCGATGCAGAAGACCCAGGAGTCACAGGTTCAATCCTTGGTTTGGGAAGATCCCCTGGAGGAGGAAATGGCAACCTACTCCAGTATTCTTGCCTTGGAAATCCCATGGACAGAGGAGCCTGGCAGGCTACAGTCCGTAGGGTTGTAAAGAGTCAGACACACATGCACACTCTGAGTGCTGAATGTATTTTCTACATATCTCTTGAGGGAAATGTTATAGTCCAAAAGAAAAGCTAAATGATTACTCAGTCTCAAATTACAGCCCAGGTCACCACAGTTGACAAGGAGAAACATTATTATAGAGGGAAACAGAAGGACTTAGTAATGAGTTGGGGAAAGAGCTTAGTTCCATAGAAACTCCCAGGTCTGAGAAGAAGTAATTACATACATTGTAATGGTTTAAAAGTATGTGTAACAGTAGCTGCTAAGTAACATCCCAAGAGTGGGAAAGACCCAGTTTATCTTAATTAAGACACTTCATGGCAGACCAGTTATTTGAGTCATGGGTTTCTATGGGCTTTCTGGCAAAAATTGTAGAAAAAGAGAGGTCATTGACAAGTTAGACAGCTGAATGAAATTACTGTATACAATATCCAGGAAGAGTGAGAATCATTGTTCAACAGAAACAACCTGGGGGGTCTGAACTTTCAGCAGGGGGAGATTTAAAAGGGAATCATGTTGTGAGACCTACTGGGAAAAATGATTCCTTGAATTTGGTTTTCACTGGGTGGCCTGCTGGATGGAATGAGTGGGAAGATTTCATTGAGGAGGTCATTAGGTTATAGTCTAAATACACTATTTGGAAACCAAGCAAGGATTGCTTCTAAGAAAGTCAGTGGTATCAAATGTAGGAGGAAATATGAAATGAGAATGAAGGGGGACACAGGTGGGTATTAGTATTGTTGGAGGGCATTTTCATCTAAGAGAATGAAAGAATGGGAGCGAAGATGTAGGAAAGACCCAGAAGGTAGGAAAGGAGGATGTAGCTAATATTCTAAGATGAAAGGATCTGTGAAAAGTCACCTAGAAGGAGTATATTATTGGAACTATTGTTGTCGATAAATGGTGTCAGGTCAAAAGATAACTCAAAAATGCCCAAGATACACATGAAGAAATTGTGGAGGAAGGAATAGGATCACAGGTTTTAGGAAGGAAACTGACCATGAGAAAACAGATTTCTCAAGAAAATACAAGGTAGAACATCTAGAGCTCTAACAGACTTTGAATTTGGAAAGGTAGACATCTCTGCCTCTGCTCTTAAAAGGAAAGATGAGTATATGTGCAGATGGCTTGAAACCCTGATATGCATAAATTAGAATTTTATTTTCCTGTGACTTAATTTCTGTACAGTGGCCCATTTCAATATGGTGATGGAAAGCTCAAGCCTTTCAAGCCTGTCTGTCTTCCATTTTCCTGGTCCTTATTCCTCTCAGGCCACTGTTGAGGGATCCCTTGCTTCTATTAGTCTGTCAGTAACTCTGTGATTTTTCCATGACATTCAAGGAAATCCTGGCTCCAAGTTTATGCCTCCATGGCTCAGTAATCTCTCACAAATGTCCTCAGGACTGGTGCACACTCTCAGACATTCACTGTCTGGAGTCATGCTTCTGCCTCACCCAGGAAGTGCAGTGCATGGCTCGAGGACTCTCACGCTTCTCTTCTCCTCAAGTCTGCCCCATTAGTCCTCCCTTTTTCTTGTCTAGAGATGGAACACTGGCATGACCAGGAGCGTCTATGCTCCATTCACATGGCATATTGCTTACATACTTGTACCTGTCTGAAGCCCTTACCATTTCTGCAAAGGCTTTTGCTCTGTGACCAGCCAAGAAGACTCTCCCATTTTTGTGGGGGTTAGGAGGCTTTCCCCCTGGGTCATACCTTCCTCAAAATAATGAACATAAACCATCTTATTTTCTCAAATATGTTGGGGTGGAAGGGAGATGGACTAAATTGGTTAACATTTCTAAAATATTAAAATGCCACAAATACCAAAGATGAATAGAATGAGAGTTTATTGTGTACCTGCAAAGTACCAGGCACTTCATCCCTAACAACGTTTTAAATGTAGATGTTATTTTTACCCCATTCTAAAGATGAAAAAACAGAGGCTATGAGAGTTTATACAACATACAAATGAATAGTCATATCTCTGGTAAGTGGCAGAGCCACTTCTCTCTGAAATGGACCCTTCATTCTCCCTCTGAAAGTAAAGGGCAGAGTGCAGTATGAATAACATTCAGAGAAAGCCAGAGTGAATATTCTTGGCTCTAGTCACCTGTACCTAAATGATGGTGGAAAGGGCTGGTGGAGTTAGAGAAGGGAAGGCACTGATAGTATCAGATGGAGGGAGAGCTTGAGAAGTTGATGCCTCATAAGACTATCTGTTGAGTTCTATTCAAAGCACCATTTTAAAACCAGAAGCAGCACCTGTGGCAGGAAACCAAAACTGATCATTGCTGTCAGACATATAGACGGATAATAGAGGGATAATAGACGGATAATAGAGAGGTAAGTGATCGTAACAAACTAGTGCAGGGTGGTAGACAGAAGCCTTATGTTTTAGAATGAGGAACACATCACTGAATTTGAAAGTAACATGGTACTTCGTAACAGGGAAGCAATGATGAAGGGTATAAGAAAAGGTGAGAAAATTTGAAACCATGATGTTGGAGAGATCATATAATCCCATGTTACTTCCCCATATTCTTATTGCCACATCTTACCCAGTGGGTTTTAACTTCAAGTTATCTATCAAGAATTGTTAATCGCTTAAATGATCTGGAAACAAAACCATGGACTGAAGGTACCAGCTCTCTTTTCCTTCTCATTATATGTAGGAAGAAAGAAAAGTAGAAGTCAAAAACTGTACAGAAGAAAGAATATGACTTTAGAGTAATTTGACATGATTTCAAATGCAGATGCAATTTCTTCTGTGTGATCGTGAATGAAGGAATAATTATATTTGTATGACCACTTGGTTGAGAGGCTTTAAGGTTATGATCAGTTGCCTAGTGTAAGACCCTGAACATAGCAGGAGCTCTGTAAATGTAAATCATTTTTCCTCCACCTTTATTCATTCAACAGATATTTTTAGAGCAGTTAATTTTATGCCATAGATAATGTATTAGTCAGCATAGGCCACCTTATACTGAAGTAATAAAGACCTCTTAATCTCAGTTGCTTAAACACAGCAGAAGTTTAATTCTCCCACTAACTCAAAGTCTGCTGTTTATTTAGATGGCTTTATTGGGCATCTCTTCTCCATGTAGAGTCCAGATCACTTCAGTCTTTTATCCTAACTGTCTTGATAGAAGACCTTTTCAAGGATCACTACAACAGAGAAAGTGCTGTCCAGAACTGCTCTTAGAAATTTCTACCTGGAAGTGACACACATCACTTAGCTGGCAATCCATTGGTCAGAACTAGTCCTGTAGCCTCTCCTACTTCAAGGGGATGAACATGGAGTCTTCTGTGTGCCCAGGAGAAGAGACGAACTGAATATTGATGCATACAAGGAATGTCTTCCACTAGTAAGGCACTAGGTACTTAGTAGTAAACAAAGCAGGCATCATTTATCTTTTGCTCATGGACCTCTCAATCCAGAGTGATATGGGAAAGTGATGGCATCTGAAAAGAGCCAGGTTTCTGGCCAGGCAAGGCAAGGAACTAGATCAAAGTGGTTGCATTCAATAAGTATAATGTTATGTGGGAAAACAGGAAAGGGTAACAGTTGAGTATAAGTGACAAGTATGGAGAACTTAGCAATCCTCAATAAATATTTACTGAATGAATGTTAAGAATAAGAAGAAATTTAGCTCTGAAAAAACTAAATGGGAAAGGCGACAGAGAGAGAACAGATATAGGAAGAAAAAACACATGGAAACAGTTTATGCTTTTCAAATGTTCTGAATAATATTTGGGAATAAAAGCTGTTCTTGCTATATCTGCTGCTTCCAGTAAGCCTGAAATATTCTGTGCTGGTCTCTTCTGCCATAGTTGGGCTGTGGAGGAATGTGTTCTCAGCCAGACTGTTTCATTCTTACCTAGTCAAGAGTGTGGGAATTGTTGGGAGACTTGGACTCTGACTCATCTTCTAGAATGTTTTATGATGAATCGAGTTAGCTTGATGGGCAGCTGTCAAATATGGAAGTGTCACAGGCAACGGGTAAATGTGCCACTATAAATACTGAAAATGCTACAGAGTTAAGCAAAAACCTTTATGAATACAACTGTATGGCAGAATCCTAGAGAGAGGTGATTCCTTAAAGCTTTAAAATGATTTATATAGAAAAGATTTATTAAAGGAATGATAGAAAACAAGTAAAAAAAAAAAGACATTTATAATATATCCCCTACACATAAACCCTGTTAACATTTCAGTATGGTTTACCTAGTACTCTATCACCTCTGTTTTACTTAACAGTATTTTCCATGTCAAAAAATATACTTCTGCAAAATTATTTTTTCATTGCTGCATGGTATTGTATCATATGCATATGTCAAAATATATTTTTTTATCATCCCATTAGGTTGTTTACAGATCATTGCCATTATACACAATGCTGTTAAAAACTTACCTTGACTGAATTTCTATGCACCTCTTTATTTCAGAGAGTAACTTTTCTAATTGAAATTGGAATTGGAATTACTATGGCAAGAGTTATGTACAATTCAAGGCTTATTATGTACATTACCAAATTGCCCTCTAAAATATTGTTGCAATTTATATTACTACCAACAGTGGATAAGAGCAGAAGAGTGTTTAGGAATCCATAGTCTACAAATGTGGTTGTAGAAAATTGACTATATTATAAAAGTGTGTTTAATCTTGACAGCTGTTCGCAAAAAGGGGCCCTTAAATTATTATTTTTAAATCCTCCATCCTATATTTCATGCCTTATGCTAAAATCATAAGTATGAGAATTTCACTTTAGATTTCTTAGAAAAGAATTGGAGACAGATTCACATATTCTACTAAATGGGTTCATTAATATCATGGGTGCTAGGATAAGATCCATGGATAATTCATTGGATATCTGCAATGAGTTCCTCTCTTGACAGAATATATTGAGATCTGCCATTGATATATCCAGGCCTTGCTATATGGCTGTGGTGAAATATCCGTTCACGTCTTTAATGATCCTCTGAATAGGAGGCAACTTCTCATTTGTCTAGAGAAAACCGAGAAAACTTTTCAGCTGAATTGACTATGTAGACTGAAAAAGACATAGATGAAATAGTCAAGTGTGTACTTAAATATATGTAATGTACTAATTTAGACATAAAGAATACTGTAAAACACATATCACACAACGAGTATTTTTAGAAGTATTTCTTTTTTCTCAGCCTTATAGTTCATGAAGCGGTTTTAGTTCAACTCCCCCATCCCATGCATTCTTGACATCACCTTTTCAGGCAGCTGGCCCATTTCCACCAGCTGTCATCTGGAATTTAGTCTAAGTGGTTTTGGGATACAAGATTCTGAGACTGTATGATGCCATCCCTGGAAATCTTTTCTCCAGCTTCAAAACCCACTTTACTACTCATGGTCTCTAGTAACCACTTACTCTGTTACTTTTTCTTAGTGATCTTTAAAATACATGTTTTCAACAGTACTTTGAATTATTAGGTCATGTCTCCCCAAATAATTAATAACTCCATATTAAATTCCTTGACTTCTGTTTTTACCGGTTCCATCAGGTGAATGACTGCTAAAACTATTGAAAATTCTCATCAATTGGTGTCTTAGGTTTAAGGCAGCTTCCTTAAACTGTACTTCACAAAAAATAAAGTGAGAGAGTGCCTAGTATTATGAGAGACTTTATAAGGACTTTAGATAAAATGCCTCTTTTTCTGAGGGATAATTATGCAGAAGAAAAATCTCACCTTACATTCATCCATATATTATAGTTTAAACAGAAAGAGAGGGGATCTATACAAATCTCTTTTGTGTTCTTATGCAAAGTGACTTTGAATATGAAAGCTTTTGTCCACCTATAAAAAAATATCTTAAGAATACAGTAGGATTGTCATGCATTTATCTTGTATAGAAACACTGAAAATATAGGTTCATGGAGCCTACTTCTTTGAAATATTCACATTGGAATTTTTTAAGAACTACAGCTTCTACCCAATTAAATATCCTTCCAATCCCAAACTGCGTCTACTTTTATTTTAATACAAAACAAACCAATCAACAAACAAAAAAGCAGCAGAAAATATTTAGAATAGATATTCTCTTAAGGAACCAAAGCCAAAATTTTTGGAACTCAGAATGAAAAATTTAGAGAATTGAGTGGCTAGATTTCCCTGTAGTGTTTCTCCCTCTTTAAAATATGTTACATTGTTTCCATTCTTTTCATCTAAGTGTTTCCAAGAGAATCAGAGTAAAATAACCTATGTTACAGATTATGTGGCAACTATTTGTTCCATGTGGTTGAAGATAGCATATGGGGTATTCTTTAAACTGTTTAAAATCTTTGTTCCTGCCCATAGCAGTAGAATATATGAGAATTACCCCCAAAACTTCCCAATAGTACATGTATGTAATACCCATCATCTTAAAAAGCAGTGAACATTTTATCACTGCTTTCTTTGTTATTTGAAGGGAATCAAACTGAGAAATATAGAGCTTAAAATAAATTGTTACAGAACTCTAATTCTATAAGATCTTACAATTCCAGGAGATTATAAATGCTGTTTTAAAATGTTAATCAGAAGATGCATTTGTTTTAATTCTTGATACTGAAAATATTGACTGAATTGTGAATTAACACATTTAGGGTTGCAGATGTCATTTTTCATGAGATTTCCTGAATGATGTAATTTTCATATTTCATATAGCAGTTTGATCAATTTACAGATTTATTTTACATAATTAGTTGGTAAATGAGAAATTCAATTGCTGATATATAACTATTCCTCTGTAATATAGAAAATAAGTTTAAATTCTGAATTATAAATAAAAAAGCAAATATTTTGAAGACATCTGGTCCACATCTGTCTGAAATAAGATAATTTAAAACAGTGTAATTAACTGCAAGAAATACTGAAATATTCACACCTTAGAATGTAAAAAATAACTCATTCCATTTTAGTGTGATTTTTTGAATTGGTGAATTTTTTTTAATTTTAGTGTCCTTTAGCCTCTCATTCTGTCATTACAAAGAAGACTGACAAGCTAAACAAACAAAAATAATCCATGTTTTTCAAAGCTTCTACTAAATGAAAGAATTATCTTTATTACTATTCTTTTATGTGTTGACTAACCTCCACTCCTAAGTTAATACTCAGCAGACTTAGACTCAGGCCTATCCCCTTTTGATGTATTTATAATTCTCCATTCAATTATTTAAAATGAGAGATTAGTGAGAGAATCTGTAATCTCACTCCCTAAATTGTGTGTTCCTTGTGGACACAAAGAGGCTCAGTAAATGTGAGAGGGAGGTATTCAGACTCACAGAAATGAAAAGCATCTTTGATACATTCTCATGATCAGTAGAGAATTGTTGTTTAAAGACTGATCTTTTCTTTTGTTAAAAACCCGTATTAAGTGGAAAATTAACCATTTTAGGAGAAAGGAAAATACGCTAGACTTTCTATGCATGCGTGCTCAGTCACTTAAGTCATGTCCGATTCTGTGCGACCCTATAGACCGTAGCCTGCCAGGCTCCTCTGTCCATGGGATTCTCCAAGGCAAGAATACTGGAATGGGTTGCCATGCCCTCCTCCAAGGGATCTTTCCAACCCAGGGATCGAACCCATGGTGTCTCCTGCATCCCAGACAGATTCTTTACCGGTAAGCCACCCAGGAAGCCCAGACTTTCTATGTTCTAACCCCAAAATGTGAAAAACATGATAAATTTCTCCCTTAATGAAAAGCTGCTGAGCCTTAAGACTTTGATAGGACTGAATTTCAATCCATGATAGAGAAGTTAGGGGTTCCCTGGTGGTTCAGATGGTAAAGAATCTCTCTGCAATGCAAGAGACTCAGGTTCAATCCCTGGGTTGGGTAGATCCCCTGGAGAAGAAGTTGGCTACCCACACCAGTATTCTTGACTGGAGAGCCCCATGGGCAGAGGAGCCTGGCAAAGTTAGATTCATGAACACACACAACGATAATGCTACAGTATAAGGGTGGAGGAAGATCTCTGCTCTGATGCCAGAGGTTCCCCTAACAGTAGACCGGGAGAGGAATTGAGCCTATGAGAAGTGAAAACACTTTTCCTAATACATGCCCTAAGATATCACAAGTGATATTTTGTGTTTTTATTTCCAGGGAGCATGATAAAGATCCAGAGAGTTTTTTTAAGATATTGATGCATCTTAAGGACTTAGGACTCAATTTCCACGTATCTGTCCTTGGAGAAACCTTCACAGATGTCCCAGGTATCTCTTTTGTATTTTCTAGTGTGTATTTTTATAGATGACATAAGCTCTACAACTTAAGTATTAATTTCCATGTTTCCCTTTGTTAGAATAATCAAGATGAGCACTGTTAACCGAAAGATTATACGATGGCATTAAAGTGTGATTCAATTAAAAAAATACTTAAGTAAGCATTCTTTGATTTAAGTTGAGAACGTGAAGTCATCTCTTTTATCAAATATAGTTTATACAATGCATCTTGATGTAAATAAAATATATTGCTTTAGGCATCTTAACAGTTAAGGAAAGTGGGAATTCGTAATTGGATGTACAACCTCTCACCTCAGGGTCACTGGTTTGAATCCTACTCTCTCTGGTAATGGCTGAAATACATTACCATCTGTTAGGTGGCCTGTGTCAAGCATTTTGGCATCAAACTTGTAAAGCGGAGTAGATCCATATCATAGTTGTCATTGGTCCGTGCTTTTTTCATTGAACTTGAGAAAGCAAACAGAAATCCGAAGCTGATAGCAGCAAGTCTTCTCATTCCTAATGCCATAGGGAGCTTCTTCTGAACCATTTCCTTCACCCTGCATCCTCACTGGGCATGTCTGTGTCAGTGACAGGGAATCTTGACCACCATTCTAAGCTCTTAAATGTTCATATTTTTTAAGTTTTGGATATTCAAATTTTTTTGTAAACTCCAAGTATACATGAGTGGGTTCTCAGTTGCTAAGTTTTGTCTGACTCTTTGCGACTCCATGGACTGTACCCCTCCATGTTCCTCCTTGCATGGAATTTCCCAGGTAAGAATACTGGAGTGAGTTGCTATTTCCTTCTTCAGGGAATCTTCCCAACTCAGGGATGGAACCTGCATCTCCTGCATTGGCAGGCAGATTCTTTACTACTGAGCCACCTGGGAAGCCCAAACCCCAAGTATGCAGACAAGAAAAGTTCAGAAATGCCCTCCGTCATCATGCTGTATGACTCTTAAAGTGTTACTCATGCAGTCGTGTCCAACTCTTTGCAACCCAATGAACTATAGCCCACCAGGCTCCTCCATCCATGGGATTTTCCAGGCAAGAATACTGGGGTGGGTTGCCATTTCCTTTAAGGACCATGTAAACATTACCCTCACTTAGCCAGTACTTTGTGATTCAGATATGATGTGAGGAAGTACACCCAGCTTGTACCTCAGTAGCCTCATCTGATATGGCTTATCCTCTGCCCCCTGCACTTGTGGACAGCAGCCTCTTTTTAGTTCCTGTAAGGTTCAAGCTTCTTTAAATCTCTGGACATTGGCCTATTTGTCTGTTATTCACTTGATCTCAGCTCAGGTGTATTTTCTTTCAATGTGAAGCTTTATCATGGTCTCATGGCACCCTATACTTTTACCTTATGATACTTTCCTTAGTTTCTAATCATATAATTATGTGAAATTTCTTATCTTACTGCCACACACACACACAAAGTAGAACATAGGTGCTGGGTAGACGAGGGTTGTGACTATCTCATTCATCACTGTTTCTCAAAGCCTAGTGCAGGGCCTGACACAAGGCTGGAACCTAGTGAATGTTGGGTAAAAATACTGTGAACTTCCTACCCTCAAGCAATTTTTAGTTTTCTTAAAGAAGGAACAGTTTTGCATAAGAAGAGGAAATAGGAAGGGAAACACAGGATAATATAATTATACATGAGTACTGACTCATGTGGCTTAGAGTAGAATGTTAATTGAAGGGCTAGCACTTGAATAGCCAGAGGATTAGGATATCCCAAAAGGGGAAACAACATGGGAAAAGCATGGAGAAGCAAATATTACAGATATCATACTGAAATGAGAGAACAATTTCAGGAATTAGTGCTATGAGATCCCTAAATAGGATAGAAGATTCTACATACAAAATTTAGTAAGTAAGTAATACATAGACAGGTAGAGCCAAAGTATGGAGGATCTGCAAAGTAGGTTAGGTAAAGGTGAAAAATAGGGAGCCTTGGTCTTGAACTGGAAAGAGATTTGATGAAACCTGTATTTTAGGAAGATTTCTGTTGCAGTGATATGTAGGCAAAATCATAGTAAGACTGCAGAGTCTTCCAAGCATGGATTCTGTGAGGTGATTTGTTTTAGTTCAGTCGCTAAGTCATGTCCGACTGTTTGTGACCCTATGGACTGCAGCACGCCAGAGTTCCCTGTCTTCCGCTATTTCCTGGAGTTTGCTCAAAATATGACCATTGAGTCGGTGATACCATCCAACCATCTCATCCTCTGTTGTCCCCTTCTCCTGCCCTCAATCTTTCCCAGCATCAGAGTCTTTTCCAATGAGTCAGCTCTCCGCAACAGGTGGCCAAATTATTGGAGCTTCAGCTTCAGCATCAGTGTGGTGGCTGGTGGTAGAAAGATTAGTGAGAGGACTGTAGGAGAAAGAGATTCTCAAGGAAAACACGGGAAAAAATTTGGTAGATGGATGGCTATTGAGAAAGAAGGAAGGAAAAAAACAGCTTATTGCCAAGCTGGTGATTTCAGTCTCATTTGTGACAGTATTGAGGTGTTTGTGGGTGAACTGAGGAAAGTGGCTGGAGAAGACTGCTAAGCAGAGGGCTTCTCAGCCAGCTTCACCGTTGGGTAATTTTAAGCCACCACTACAAAGAAGACTAGGTTTTTCCTCAAAGGGCCATGTTTTTGGAATCACAGCTCTCCCTTCCCACCCGTTTAGCAATTTAGAGCCACATCGGGGGGATTGAAAGTGGGATGGGGAGCAATTAGGGGCCTGAGAACTGAGTGCTCAGTAATTACAGGCTCAGTCTTTTACTTACTTTGGCCTGACCTCAACACTTACTTATTGAGCACCTTGGAAGAGGGATTTCACGGTGAACGGGATACAGCCCGCACCTCAGGGAGCCCCGCCTTGGGGAGACACTTTCGTATAATCAACACATACCTAGGATGCTGTGGATCACTATGGGATGCTGTGGAAGACCATAGGAAGAGTCCTGTTACCTATGCACACACTTCTGTCATTCCCAGTCTCAACTGGTACTCCCTTCTGCCTTCGCCTCTGGCCCATCTGTCATGTCAAACGTGAATCAGCTCTTTAAGGCTGCCGCTCTTCATCTTGCACATGGGAAGAGCGCGGTTGTTGGCTTGATGCACGAGTCTGATGGCTTTCCACGTTGGCTCCTAGATGGCCACATTGCCAGTCTTTACTCCAGAGGTTTCCTGACAGGACATTTCGTGTCACTTCAGCTGTTTTTATCACTGTCCAGGCTTGGTGAACACTAATGTAGCACTTGGTGTATTTCAGGCATTGTTCTAAGCCATTTATAAGTGTTAACTCTTTAGCCTCTTAGCAGTCTTGTTCAGCATTACTATTTCCATTTTTCTTAGTGGTGGAACAGGTGCAGAGATGTTCAGCGAGGTGACGTAACTGCGTAGTGTTTTTAACCACTGTGCTATCCTACACTTCCATTTTCTCGTTTTCTGACCCAAGTGTTTCTCTAAACAGTTTTCCCCCAGCTCACCATCTAGCACTGCACACAAAGGGTTGCCCAGCAGGTGCAGAGGAGCCTGGCAGGCTGTAGCCCATGGGGGTCACAAGGAGTCAGACAGGACTTAGTCACTAAGTCATTTCTTTGCCTGCTGCGTCTCCCAGGTGCTCTGTTAGCGTCTCGAAAACCCGTACTTTAACACCAACCTCTGTCTGCTGAAACTCTGCAGTATCAGCCAGAAGAAGAACTCTGGACACTGTTAACATTTGTGAGGAAGTGGCTTTCTTCTAAACAATTGCAAAAATAGTTACTATTACCCGTTCATTGCTCCTGTTGACAGAATAGAAGCAGATATTTGCTACTTGCTTGGTCCTTTGCTGAGTTATTTCATGTAATGCTGATGATAATCCCAGTGGAGTATGTATTATTATCCCATTTGATAGATGGAAAAACTGAGTCTTTGAAAGTTTAAATCAAACTTGGATTATACTGTTTGTGGGTCAAGTTTTGTCTTTCACAAGCAAAACCAAGACAGGTTTAATACATGATGGCAGGGCCATTAATTACTCTTTTTTCCTTGAGGTATGATTTACTTTTAACATTGTATACATTTAAGGTGTACAGTGTGATAATTTGATACATTTACACATTGCAACACGGTCATCAGTGTAGTTCTAGCTAAGGCCTCTCTCACATCACATAATTATTTGTTTTTTGTGATAAGAATATGTAAAATCTAGTCTTCAAGCAGTTTTGAAGTTATATAATACAGTGTTGTTGACTATGATGGCTATGCTGTACTTTTTAAAAAAATTTTATTGCATTATAATATGCATACCATATAATCCACTTGCTTTGCTTGTACATTTCAATGATTTTTGGTATATTTACAGAATTGTGTAATTATCACCATGCATAGAGTTTGTTTGGCTGTTTTTTTTTTGGCCATGGGGCATGTGGGGTCTTAGTTCCCAACCAAGGATCAAACCTGCACCCCCTACAATGGAAACAGAGTCCTAACCACTGGACATCCAGGGAAGTCCCCACTATGCTATTCATTTGATCTCTAGGATTTATTCTTACTCTACTTGAAAGTTTGTACATTAATGACTTTATCCAACTTGTTTCTCCTTCCCTCTGCACAGAGCTTGTAGGAAAAGGTAACATATCTCTGAGCAATGGCATTAGCGCCAATGAGTTTTACTGCCCTTTTTGATGCAGCAATCTCTTTAAAATTTCTTTTAAAAATATTAAAAACCACAATAGAGCAACTTTGTAGAGTTTTCATACTGTTGATTGTTTTCAAATTATGTTGTTGCAAGGTTTTTATCATCCTTTTTTCTGAAAAGTGTGGTAGAGTAAGATTGTTGATTCTAGTTCATTTATAGCTATATAGTTTATAGCTCTTTTGTATCATACTTTCATCTTACAAAAGAGGAGCATGACCTAGGACAGTGACTATTCCAAGTGCTTAGAGCTGAGCACAGTGTGTGAGACAGGCAGTAGTAGATAGTTGCCCGGTTAGGAGTAGAACATAAGAGTCAGTCCCCTCATCCCTACTCACTTCCGTATGTGTTCAGTAAATGTTTTTCTGTTGTTGTTGTTGTTGTTTTAATTTTGACTGTGCTGGGTCTTTGTTGCAGCACACAGACTTTCTCTATTGTGGTACACGGGGGCTTCTCTAGCTGTGGTACACGGGGGCTTCTCTAGCTGTGGTACACGGGAGCTTCTCTAGTGGAGCACAGGCTCCAGAGCACGCGGGTTCGGTAGTTGCAGCACACCAACTTCTCTAGTTATGGTGTTCGGTCTTAGTTGTCCCAAAGCATGTGGGATATTAGTTCCCTGACCAGGGATTGAACCCACATCCCCTGCATTGGAAGGCAGATTCTTAAGCTCTGAACCATCAGGGAAGTCCCTGTTTTGTATGTTTTATGCCAAGTACCAAACGAGATGTTTAGGTTGTAGTGGTGAATAAAGCAAAACATCTTTTGTGATGTTTGCATCACAGAAGTAGTCCAGCTCCAGTGCTTTATTCATCGGTTCCTAGAGCACTTAGGCCATGCCAGGTACTGTTTGAAGCCACTTGTGCATTGCATTCTTTTTTTCCTTTTAATTAATTTATTTATTTTAATTGGAGGCTAATTACTTCACAATATTGCAGTGGTTTTTGCCATACATTGACATGAATCGGCCATGGGTGTACATGTGTTCTCCATCCTGAACCCCCTCCCCCCTCCCTCCCCATCCCATCCCTCAGGGTCATCCCAGTGCACCAGCCCTGAGCACCCTGTCTCATGCGTCGAACCTGAACTGGCGATCTATTTCACATATGATAATATACATGTTTCAATGCTAATCTCTCAAATCATCCCACCCTCACCTTCTCCTGCCGAGTCCAAAACTCTGTTCTTTATCTCTGTGTCTCTTTTGCTGGCTCGCATATAGGGTCATCATTAGCATCTTTCTAAATTCCATGTATATGTGTTAACATACTGTATTGGTGTTTTTCTTTCTGACTTATTTCACTCTGAATAACAGGCTCCAGTTTCATCCACTTCATTAGAACTGATTCAAATGTACAACAACCCTGTAAATTAAGCTCTGTTATATCATTTTACAGCTGAAAAAAGTAAGAGAGAGGGAGGTTAAGTCACTTGCCTGAAATCACACATCCATTCAGTTTTCAATCCACAATTCAAACCTTATCGTTCCACCTCTTTGCCATTATCCTTTAAGTGAAAACCACAAAATTATCCGTATTTTACAGGTAAGAAAGTAGAAGGTGATAATGATGGAAAATTCCTGGCTACACATATGAAATCATTTCCATTTTCTCTAATAATTTCTATGCAAATGGAAAGTTTAAAAACAAACAAAGAACCCCCACAAAGCCTCAGATTCATTTCCTAAATATATCACTCCTTAGACATTAAAGTGAACTCCCTCTTCTTTCTGCCATCTGTCTTCATCACAAGAAAGGTGTCAAAAACAATATGAAGTGGAAAGATATTCCAAATAATACTTGGCATATATTTACTGTTCAATAAATACTATTTGAATGAATGAAGAATAAGTCTAATGTAATAGAATAATGTAGTTTACACACCATGTCAGGTATATAAGAACCATTGTTGAAATGATTTCCAAATATTAGAGAGTTAGTGAATGAAAATAGAGAACCCTAAGACTTAAGGAAGCTCTAAATGGTTTTATATTATATTTTCTGTTTTCATATAAATGACCTTGATTTAACCTATATCTATTTTTCAATCTGTTCTCATATTTCAGCTCTTACATCAGTCAGAATAAGTTAAATTATGCTAAACTAACAGCCTTAAAAATCTCATTGGTTAAAACACTTAGCACTTATGTTTTTATTCATTCTATGTATCTATTGCAGGTGAGCAGTGGTCTTCTGCTCATATGGTCACTCAGGGACCTAAACTTATAGAGAGAGACCCAAGCCTTCACCATCACAAGCATTACCTGTCACTGTGCCAGGTGGGAGAGAAAGCTGGGAGGTTCTTTCGTTAGCAGGTCACTGCTCTGGCCTAAAAGTGACATTATGTGTGTGCGTGCTCAGCCACCAAGTTGTGTCTAACTCTTTGCGACCCCATGGACTATAGCCTGCCAGGCTTCTCTGTCTGTGAAATCTCCCAGGCAGGAATACTGGAGTAGGTTGCCATTTCTTCTCCAGGAGATCTTCCCAACCCAGGAATCAAATCCAAGACTTCTGCATTGACAGGCAGGTTCTTTTCCACTGAACCACCAGGGAAGCCCAAAAGTGACTTAAATCTTTGGCCAGAACTTGTTGAAGGGTACTAAGGGGGCCAGGAAATGCAATTCTGCGTTGAGCCCAGAATGGGGGAAAGCATGAATAATTGATGCAAAGCACTGTTGACACCATAGTTCTTTAATATGCATCAGATCTATGGTGCATCATAGAGAAAAATCAAGCCTATCCAAGATATCTGTCTTGGTCTGATATCTGGGTGAGTCTTCCTTGTTGAATGGATAACTTTTAATAAATACGAGAGTACTGCTCATAGTCTTCTTGCTGGAGACAGCCCAGCTAGTATCTGCGGCCACATCTAGCAACTGTGTCCCATTAAGCAGAGTCCATACAAAGTCGAGTTGAGCTCTGTGGGAATGGAGTTAATTATCACTTGTGGTGATGGCATTTTGAAAAGCTTATAGTGTCAGTCAGTAGTACCACAATTGAGAAACTGTGATTCTATGAATTCAAGTCAGAAGGTCAGGTTTCAGACTGGGTCCTATAGTTTTTTAGACTAAACTCAGTTAATCTATCTGTACAGTACAAAAGAGGAGATGGGTGGGAAAGAGAAATTATAATAATAGTTATGATAATAAAACCACCCACCCTATCTCACCTCCTGTGAGTTATAGTGAGAATTTCAGGCATAGTAACATAATTTGGGGGAAAGTACTTTCTAAACTTTTATTACTGTCCAGTTTTTATTATAAGACTCATGAATTTCTCTTCAGAGTTTATATATGGAGTGAGTCTTTAATGCATTTTGTGTCTGAAGAGGACATTAATGATGCTGAACCTTAAAAGTTGATTCTTGCCATTATTTTAATTATTTTTAATCCAAAAATTGAAAGGTCATTCTGCCACATAAAGCATCCATCAGTCTCCATGTTACAAATGAACCAAAAAGCCTAGAAGCTTCATAGTGTAAATATTTTAGCTTTGGCCAGTTCTCATGACAAGGTCACATTATTAGCCCTTGAGATGGGGTGTGTGTGTGTGTGTGTGTGTGTGTGTGTGTGTGTGTTAAGAAGATGAAAAGAAGCAGCAGCAAATACTTAAGATATCAAATCAATGGAATGTGTCTGTATATTTAATAATTTCTCACAAATGATAATTCTAAACCAAATACTTTGTTCTATGAACAGCCAAAGCCTTACATCAGGATTCCTCTTTCCCAACTTTGTGGAAGAAGGAGTTTTAGCTTTGGCCATGGGCAGTGGGGAGGTGAAAAAACTACAAGAAAAGTGACAACCTGAACTACAGTTTTGTCAGACAGAAGTCCTTCTAGTTCACCTTTAATTTGAGGTTAAGAACAGTTTGTGGAAAGCTTCTGGTTAGTATCTGGCATGACAATGGTTATTACAGTGAACTTGGCATATTCCTGATCCTTTGCTCTGGAGTCAAATGTCAGATAATTATGTAACATTTCCCCCTCCCCCCATCTCCCTTTTCATTCAGCTCCCAGCTACAATCTCATTTTCAGCAGAGCAGCTACACTGAGGGGGAAATAATAGAAACACAAATAACTTACATCACATTAATATAAAGGTATAAAATTTTGCTACAGGGGGGACCCAGCAGAAGGAAAACTATTAATATATTGATCAATGTTGAATTGTAATATGATTATATATGAGATGAAATAAATGTGCCAGTAAGATTAAATAAACTCATTCTCTCTAGACTGTATGTTTCCCCAAACCTATTCCATTTTCTTTTTTTTTTAAACAAATTTTGTCACTATTCATTCCCCTGAACATAGAAGTATTAACTGAGTTCCTATTGTGGTCTGGCACCTAATGGTGAATACCAAAAAGAGAAGATGTCATTGCTCTAAAATCTTAATGTCTGGGAAACAAAAACATTTTAAAAATTGCATTTTATGATACCATGTCCTTGTTTGTATTATAACATTTTCAGGTAAATTTTGAATACATTATTTCATAACCCTTACAACACTCTAATGACTAGCTAGTAAAATAAGCAGTAACACCCTCTGTTTATAACTGAGAGAAATTATTTATGTTGAAATAACATGGATCTGAGGTAGATTTTCTGCCGACAGAGCCACCTTCATACGATTCTTAGAAATAGGCTTATCATTAATTCCCCAAGAATATGATTGGGGAAGTCAGTTACCAAGAATCTGATTTGAAACTGTCTCCCAGTCCTTTGCTGAAGAAGACAACAAAATATAGTGGAAAAGTAGGGAAGATTAAAATAAATATAGACATAGAGGCTCCTGGGGCTTTACAGGTGGTGCTAGTGGTAAAGAACTGGCCTGCAGGTGCAAGAGACATAAGAGACAGAGGCTTAATCCCTGGGTTGGGAAGATCCCCTGGAGGAGGGCATGGCAGCCCACTCCCATATTCTTGCCTAGAGAATCCCATGGACAGAGGATCCTGGTAAAAATGTTACAATCCATGGGATCGCAAACAGTTGGATACAACTGAACCAGCTTAGCACTCTTGTATGCTCTTGTATGCTCTTGACAGGAAAGAATAGATAGAAATGACAGTATCTCTTAAGATAACTTATAAATTTAACAAGATTCCAATTAAGATGCCCAAATATCACTTTATATGTCCTCACAGACTAGTTCTAAAATTCCTACAAAATAAAGAAATAAGCGGAAAGAATATCAAAGAAATCACTTACAAAGGAATAATGAAGGAAAACACATCCTACCAGATTCAGAACACATATGAAGTGGTAACTTTTAAAAGAGTACTTTACAGATTCAAAAACATGAAGGTAGAGAAAGGGACAAAAATAGAGAATTCAGAAATAAACCCAGCTTGCATATAAATTTAACATCCACCACACTTACGTAACAAAATTTAATATGCTTATCCCAACTTTATAATATTTTTAAGTGAAAATAGGAAATTGAGTAAAATAAATAAGTTTGTGGAATAAAACTAACAAAACAAATTATTTGTCTAAGTAATTATATGTTTTAAATATATGCTACAGATAAAAGACTACACAAATATTAACAGAATAAAAGTACAATAACTTACTGAACTCTTATTGTGTGCCAAGCATAAAGCTCAGCTTTTCACTCACACAACTAATAAACAACAGAGATAGTGATAAGCTGCAGAAATAAGTGCTAAATCAAATTTGGGGAATAAAAGCTTTAATTCTTCTAGGAATGAAATAAGTATAAATACAAAGAATTTATGAGAGAGCAGTTACATTGACCAAAACAATAAAAGTAAAGGCATGTCCTAACAAAGACTGGCCAACTAATGGGGAAATATCTGTATGTATGGTGAAGCCAATGCAAATTATGTTTCCTGAGCTGTATAAGTTACTAGACCCTTGATGTGACTCAGTAATTTCATGTCAAAGAACATCCCATGGAAGTAATTCTCATGCCTCATCCTGT
The DNA here is from genome assembly GCF_033118175.1 of Dama dama. NCBI lineage: Eukaryota > Metazoa > Chordata > Mammalia > Artiodactyla > Cervidae > Dama > Dama dama. The sequence goes on from NC_083713.1 coordinate 54,309,956, forward strand.
TTCTACAGCCTCTTTCCCAGTTTTTGCCCTTATATTCTGGAGAAGAAAATGGCAACCCACTCTAGTATTCTTGCCTGGGAAATCCCATGGACAGAGGAGCCTGGCGATCTACAGTCCATAGGGTCGCAAAGAGTTGACAAAACTTGGCCACTGAGCACACATGCATGAACGCCCTTATATTCTGGGACCTTAATTCCTCCAAAACCTTCAGATTGGTCTTCTGGCCTCTGGACACTTTGGTATTTGATTCATCCACTTACTGTTATTGGTCTTCTTTCTAAACCCAGCCCATCCAAGAAGAGAATCACAATAGTATATCAAGAATAAGAACATGTCTCATAGGTTTGCTGTGGGGTGAACTTAAATTTCCTGTTAGTAAGTGAGGTTCTTCGAACTTTGACCCCAACCTAATCCTTCATGAATTCCTATCTCCTGAGTATATCTGTGCACTTATCCAATTCCATGCCTTCTATTACTTATTGTTGAAATTCCTCTGCCCCTCAGCACGTAGAAACATGCATATCCTTTCTCTGTTTGCAAAATCCCAACTCCATTGGTGCTTCTGCTCCTGTGTCTCCCTTTTCCCTTCCTTCCCAAGTTGCTCCCAGCACTCTTCATCATTCTGTTGTTTTCTGAGCACATTTCACTGTGCACTACAGTCAGTTGCCACTTGGCTGCCCTAAAGGGTGGTATAACTGACCAGAAGACACTTTGCAGGTGAAGAGTGCAACTTCTTAGACAGAAACATCTCCCTGGGTTTCAGAGTCAGCAACACTCCCAGCTAGAGGGGCAAGCTTCCCTGCCCGCCTCCCACCGATACCCCAGACAAAGGTGAAGTTCTTGTTCAATGTATTTGAGAGGCTTTCTTTTCCTTTCTCGGGAAAGGTTTGTGAACTGTGCAGCTGCATTTCCCCACAAATGCTCAGGAGACTCACTGTGTGTGTTAGCTAAATCGCTTCAGTCATGTCCAACGCTGTGCGATCATATGGACTGTAGCTCCCCAGGCTCCTCTGTCCATGGGATTCTCCAGGCAAGAATACTGGAGTGGGTGGCCATTCCCTTCGCCAGGGGATATTCCCAACCCAGGGATCAAACCTGCATCTCTTACATCTCCTGCATTGGCAGGTGGGTTCTTTACCACTAGCGCCACCTGGGAAACCCCAGGAGACTCTCTAGACTTTCTAGACACAAGTAACTGGTAAGAGCTCACTCCCATTGCTCAGCATAGCCACTGAGAATGACTTTTTCCCCTGATCACCCCCAGACATACCATTCCATCAGGCCTAAACTTTAAAACTGCTTGAACTCTATTCCTGCAGCTTCTGTAAGTGGAATATCTATCTTTTATATGGAAACCAGAACATCCCATGCAATTCTCAAGGCAAAATCATTTATCCATCCTACCAGGGGGAAGACCGTGAAAATAATATGTCCTAGAATACAGCTCCCAAAACATCTCTCAAGAAGTTGTTCTCAAAAGTTATAGCTATGAAAACATTACTGAGGAAAAATATTCTTTAATTTTCATAAACTGTCCTTAAAATTTATGAGAAATCTACACCAGGAAGACACAAGGAAATAGATGAGTTAATTAAATAATGAATGCAAAAAAAGGCAAGACATTGATAGATCAATAGGAAATTAGAAACAGATGCTGATTTTGAAAGCTGCAAATGTACCTATGACTTGGATTGACAGATAGGAGATCTTGGAATATGTTTGCTACACGTTGCTTTGGAGTTTTATCTTTTTGAATTCCTATAGTCATATATGGTCATGATTTGGAGTGTGGTATGGTCAAAATAAAATTTGCCTCAATAAGGGACTTTGGTGGAGAGCCTGACTATTTTACAAATTCAAGTTTCCTGCAATGGCTATCAGAACAGGAGTCTTTGACAAAAAACAGCACAACAGGGAGTGACTAGCTGGATCCAAAGAGTGAGTTTTTGCAGATCTATCTCTCCTTGCCTAAATTGTTCCATTTGAAAAATGGAAACCATCATAGATACATGGTGCAGTGGAATGAACACTGCCCTGGAGTTTAGAAGGCTCAGGATCTGGTTCCAGCTCTTACACTGATTAACCATGTCACCTCTTTCAGCCTTAGCATACTTGTCCACAAAATAAAGTCATCCAAAAGAGGTTACAACTAAAAAGAATGTTAGTGATTAGGGCGCATCAACTTTTTAAATAGGTACACATCCCTGTCCCCAAGAGGGTTTCACGGAGTGACAGTTTTTAAAGTTTTAATTGTAAAAACTGAGTATAATAGTTATGCTTTTTCAAAACATATTTTATTCCTCATTCCAATATCTGTCTCCACTTGCAACCTCAAGTCCCATCTCAGGCAGTTAAGAACCACTGATCTAGACCAGTCACATCCTTCTGGCCGCTCTCATGGGGTGACTAGAGTTGCCCTCTGCTCCATCCTTAAGCTTTTGCTAACTTCAACTTCCTAAAGATGATTTCCATGCATCTCACCTTCTCTACTCCTGCCCTTATCAAATAAGTATAAACCTCCTTGGTCAGGATTTCTCAGTAGGGT